>NC_066868.1:1000820-1309392 GCF_025177605.1 Cucumis melo
CACATAAACTTGTAAAATATTTAAATTTGAGTTGGACTTCGAATGATTATGAAATTTCATTTCTATTATTCATAAAAAATAAACGAGTAAATTAAAAGTTTAGAACTCTATCAAATATAAAATTCAATTTATTTTCAAAATTTTCGAACGTCACCACCCCATAAATATCCGTTAATTATAATAAATACATACCGCCGAGAGATAGGCCGATCGGTTTTCAATTTCGCCGATCATGTTTTTAGTGAACGCCACTACCGGAGCTCCGCCGTGTGCCACTTTATTTTCCTTCTGTGCATCCCTTTTCGTCAGTGTACGATACAAATCCAACACCTCCGGAACACGCCGCACTGCCTTCGATCCTCCGAGCAGCTTCTTCGGAAGTGGCGGCGGAGGCGGCGGTGGTGCCGATGCCGGTACCGCCGTCATTCTCTGACTCTCTTTCACATCATCCCAACTACTCTGTTTCGGGAATTTGGTCACCTCCCGTTTATCACCCGCCACCGTGGCAGGGTTGAGCGGCGGGGAGTCAGCTCCGGCGACGGCCATATCCATGGAGCTATGAAATTTCTTCCAGAGAATGGATTTTCTCTCATTGTTGAGCGCTTTCAATGACTGAATTTGGGATTTCAATCGATTCAATTCCAGTCTGAGTTCTTGATTTTCTCGTTCGAGGAAAATTGATTTTTGTAGAGAAATTTCCAAATCTTTTTTCAAGCAATTGATCTCCATAGCTAATTCTTCATCCTTTTCCTTTGGCATTCTCCTTTATTTTTTAATAAATGGGCTAAAGGAGAAGCCAAACTATTATGGTTTGCTTTATTTTTTGCACTCATATAATTTATTTCAATTTCCTCTTCTTGCTTAAAATGTAAGAATGGCATATATGCAAAAAAAGAAAAGAAAGTGAACAATATGTTTTCCATACACTAAACTTTAGTTAAATGTTTTACAAAATATCAATATTAGCCAAAAAAATTTCTATGGAAAGCATGCATACAAAATCTTCTAAAAAAAATAAACAAGTAAGGTTTTTTTTCCACGTGGGTAGCTATTATACCAATTAAAATCAAAATATTAGCGTATAAATCACATTTGAAAAATTTACAAATATAACAAAGTATATTAGCGATCGACTTCTATCATCAAGTTGATGGACCATGCAAATCCATTAACAATATCTTTATACTTTTATTACAACGTTAACAAAAGATGTGATCAAATTTTCATATCAATATTTTATAAAATATGGAAATATCAACAAAAAGGTTGATATTTTAGTGAAAGTAAGATTATTTTTATTTTATTTTATTTTCTTGCAAACACTATTAAACTTGAGCTAGGTTGATTTTAACCCAAAAATTTCAAAGTTAAAAGCTTGTAGTTTAATCTACTCTAAAATTAAGAATGGAGGTAGGGGTAGCTCAAAATTTAATAGGTTATCTCTTTTAAAAGACAAAAAAAAAAATCTAATAGATATCCACATTTAAGAGTGTTTTTCTATACATATTTTTTGGTTAATTAATTTGTTTTTAAACTTTGGTTTTGTTTATCAAATCTTTATTCAATTACATGCTTTTTTCTTTAAAAGCTTAAACTTTTTTTTTTAGTAACGAGGGGTGGAAAGATCAAAATATTTAATTCCTTGATCGAAAAGTATATATATATATATATATATATATATATATATATATATATATTTCTTAAAAAACTATGCAACCCAATAAAAATTTCCTAAGAGGCCCAAAGGCCAAGTTATAGAAAAAAATGAGTTGATAAAATTTAGTTTTCTTAAGAAATGTGAACAAAATAAGATATGTTTATTTCAAATGTAAAAATAAATGATCTAGGTTTCACAAATGGGCAGTTGAACTTAAATTTAGAAATAAGAGAAAAAAAGAAGAAGTGTAATTTTGAAGATTTGAAATAATGCATGAGCATTGTAGGTGACAAGTTCCCTACCCTTTATGGCATGCCATAATAGTGTGATGGTTGTCTTTAACAAGACATGTTTAAGTTAGGTACAACATTTATAACATTTTAACCTATGCTTTTATCATTTACCTTAAAATTACTCAACTCCTTCCCTCAAGTCTAACATATCTTTCATCACATTCGTTGACGATAATATGACGTGGATGGTTTAAAATATTCTAAAAAAGATAACATTTTACGAAAACTTTGCTAAAGAAAGTTGTAAGTCCATATTTAGCAGTAGAGTAAAAAAGGTAGAGTTGTAAAGTCGTAGTTTTTATAATATTATAAAGAGTTTAATAAATCACAAAATATGCATTTTTTTTAATTAATTATGGGCCGTCCTCGAATTCTTCCAACCAAATAAAGGGTGCAATAGTACACAACTTTACTTCTACTTCTTTACTCAAATATCTTCTCTCCTATGTCATTCGATATTTGATGGCAAACCCATTCAAACTTTAACCCTTAGGGGCTATTTGGAGGAAGAGTTGTGTTATGGAAGATTAGTGTATGATAAATCCCATGTCATTAGATTTGATAAAACTAGGTTTATCATAACATGTGTTTGGAGAAAGAGTTTAAAAGATTAGTTTTGTGATAAGATGTGTTTGGGGGAAGGATTTAAAAATATAGTTTTATAGGAGAGTTAAAGAGATTGAGTTATGGGGAATTGAAAAAGGTTTAAGAAGAGGGGGGGGGGGGGGGGGAAGAGAGGTTATAATAACTCTTTCTTTAAATAACCCAACTTCACGTTGATAACCGTAAGCCAAACGATCCCTTGTATGTATATATATAATTTTAATTGAGATAAAAAGTAATAATATATAAACTTGGTTATTGTGTTGTTTTAGAGCTGACCCTTTTGATAAGTTTGACACAAAAGTCAAAGATATATTGGAATTTGGTCGGTTTTGTAGGTGATGTGTTTTAAGGCAATTTGGTATCTAAAATTGAATATTTCTCAAAACATTTATTTATTTATTTTTTAAGCAAAGGTGAAAAGGAACGAAAGTAAGATAACAAAGTTTGAATGTCGCTTAATTAAATTGTTGACACTGAAATATTAATGTAAAAGAAAATGAGATTTGGGATAATTACATTTCACCACAAATAATTAATTAATTCACCTTTTCCTTAATTATTAAACCCTTTTCTCTTTCTCAAAATAGTTAAATATTAACAAGTTCAAAAGTGTTGTGAAAATGTCATATGTCTTCCTCACATATCAAGTTCTCTCTCTCTCTATATATATACATGTTTATTTACAATACCTCCAAAATTTTAACTTATATCATTTATTCTTAGGTCATATGTGTAACCTTACCGATTACAAATTATTTAGCAAATGATCTTTTGTTGTTTCGTCAAATGTTGATTAAAAGAGTAGTAAATCTATTTTATCTATGTTTTAACCCGATTAGTTTATCTAGATAATGGTGTAATGTTTTTCTTTTATTCATTCATAATTACGATTATAACAATTTAATATTTTTTTCCTCACAAACTAAGGTACGTATAAAATATTAATTTTTATTTAATACTACGGTCGGTTTTTCTAAGATACAACAATTTTCAATCCTATCTTAATTCGAATGTTACTTTTACAATATAAAGAATTTTTGGAAGAGAACGAAAATGCATAATTTCAAACTATACGATAATAGTTTATACTAGCTATTTGAAATAATTTATTAGATTTGAATAAGAGAGTAAATAATAATGGAATGATTATGAAAAGAAAAAAAATATTGATTTATTTAGAGGGATGTGATCATATAATTAAGTAATTGAATGTGATGGGTTAGTAGAAGGAGCTATAGTTGAGCATAAATATTGGTTGCATGTAGAGAAGAGTTGGTTTAATTTGCTTTATTGGAGAGCACATGGGGCATTGAAAATGCCATTTTTTTGGTGTCTTTGGTTTGATTTCCCCATCAATTAGGGAAAGCTCATCATCATTAAATGTTGAAGCTTTATTTTCAAATACATACATATGTGTATATATATATATATATTGTTGGAGGGTTGTGAAAAGTATGAAAATTCAAACCAAGAAAATCAACAAAATCTTATTGGTGGGTGGTGTTACATTTAATTCTAGCTATAGTATGCCCCATAAACAAAACAAAATGCCTCACACACACACATATATTAAATAATTGAATTAAATACTTATCAAATAAGTCATTGATTTTCTTATATGTATATTATATCTGATCTTGAGTTGTAAATAGGTGTATCATGTTGTAATTAATGATATTTTTTTTGTTAGGCTTTTACACAATATAAAAAAGAAGATTCATAAAAATAAATATAATGCATATAATTTTATAAATTATAAGACAACGTAGAAGTGTCACATAATTTATACCACATACTTCATAACATAATAAACTTTATCATTTTTAATATATATATATCATCATCTTTTCCGATAAAATTGAATGAGTAAACTCATCAAAAACACAAAAACAAAAACTAGCTCATTCAAACTCACTTATGTATATTCTTTTAGTCTATGATTATTCAGATTCTTTAACATAACTCGCTCATAATTATCTAGGCTTATTATTTATTGGGGATTTGGAGCACGACTATTTGCCGCACAAACTCTTGATCCCCATTCTAGCAACTCTTTACTCGTATCATCTTTATGAACGATAACTTCAATAAAGCACAAAGAATCAATCTTCTTATCCATTGCGGTATTGATCGCTTCAATGAGCTCTTCCTCGGTGTGCACCTATTTACCAAAGGACATGGAAAAAATTGAAAGGTTTTGGTCTAAATTAAATATAGAACTTGAAAGTTGTTGGAGAGAAACTAAAATCGTAAATATCAGTAACCTTTGTAGTCCAACATTTGCCTTCACCATTGTGGATTGCATCGACTAAGGCAGTATAGTTCCAATTCTTGATAACATTGTATGGTCCGTCGTGAATTTCCACTTCAATAGTATAACCTCCATTGTTGATTAAGAAGATTATCGTCTTTTGTTCACACCTAATCATGGTTGATACATCTTGTGCTGTGACCTAAATACCCAAAGTAAATGCCAATTAATTAGAAGGGGATCAGGATTTACCATCTAACTAATCCTTTTTATTCGTTCAAACAATTTTTTAAATAAGTGTTTTTAAACAAAAACTATAAAAATGATGCAAATAAAAGATTTAGAAACTAAACCTGGAAGCTTCCATCACCAATGCATGCAATTACACGCTTACTCGGCACCGATTGAGCATACCCCAACGTCGCACCCACAGACCAACCAATCGAACCATATTGCATTTGAAATTCGTATCTGCAATATATGTATATGTTGTCAAATCCACAAAACACTTCTTAACTAATTACCCTTTTCTTTTTCATTCAAACCATGCATGCATGCAACAATTGCTTGCATAGAACTAGTTACATTCTATTAGTCTTCTTGAATAATTTCTCGAACGTCCACTGCTTACCCGCATCCTTTAGGCAGCTTCAACTTCTGGCAGTTGAACCACGAGTCTCCGGTCTCGGCAATCACCGCTGTCTCCTCTGACAACATCTTCTGAATGTGCTGAAACAAAATGTTGACTCTCAACGGCTCATGGGGCTTGCATTTCAATGGCTGGCCGTCGGGAACATAGATCCGGTGGTAATTCTCGTAAGCTGTTGTGTTTCTCTTCAATCTTTTTGCAAGTTCTCTAAGAAAATCTTTCATTAAAATACAACCAAATGTTGGGCCATTGGCTATCATCACACGATCAGGCTCCACAATGATTGCTTTCTCTTTTTTCAAAAGGAGGGAGTAGCCGACCGAGCTGTAGTCATTGAAGATAGGGCCCGCGAATAGATATGCATCGGCTGATTCCACGATCTCGCCGCAGAAGGCAGTCCCGACTGCTCCCCAGTAAGTTCCGATAAAGTGGGGGTGGTATTCCGGGACCAAGCCTTTTGCGGATGGCATCACGGCAAGTGCGTAACCGCAGGCATCGGCTAGCTCGACTAATGCATCACAGGCCTTGGCCACTCGAAGCTTTGGCCCACCAACCATCACCGGCTTCACTGCCTTGTCGAGGAACGACACTGTGGCTTCTACCGCGGCTTCTAACCCCGCCTTGTTGCTCATCCTAAAACAGATAGACAGGAAGAAATGTATAAATGTATTAGGTTAAATTATAACGTAGTCGTGAATTTGCAACAACATGCTCCTATTCCGTCTATGAACTTGTAGTGAATCTGTGTCTGAGTTGTTGAACTTTCAATTTTGTGTATGCAACAATAGTTTTATAGTTATTATGGTCTCAAATATATGTATAACATCTTCAACATTTAAAAGATAGGATCACATTATACTGAAGTTTATTTTTCATCTATTAAATTCAGTTAGTAATATTTAACAAAATTTGAATATATTAAAAGAGCTGACTTAGACTTAACACAAAATTAAGGCCGTTGAGTGACACCATTTTAAAGTTAGAGATTTATTAGACATAAGTTATAAATTCTTCATTGGCCAAACAAGCATAATTTTGAAAATTAATATATTTTAATTAATAATATAATTCATAACTTTAATATCTCGTAAAATCAATTCTAATATTTAATTCCACACTTTTAAATATAATTTTCATATCATGATTTTAACTATTTCGAAATTACTCGTGAACATGCCATAAATAATTATTTTAATTACCTTGGAGAAATAGAAAATGGGATTGGCTCTCTAGAGAAAGTTGGATGAGGGACACCAGGTAAGTTGCAACTGATGCTGATATAAACAGGTTTGCTTTCAATAAGTGCTGTTGATATTGCTTTGTCAATTTGAGCATGTGCTTCTTCTATATTGTTTATCACACCCTATATATCCATCATCGTCATCATCATTATCGTTATTGTCATCGTCATCAACGGACAATAATATAGCTTACATAATGTAAATTAACTAACCTGAAAACATGTGACAGTTTGAAAGCATCTAAGTTCTTGACTAAAATCAGACAATCCAATAGTGTGATGAAGAATCCTACTGGTTCCATAATCATTAGTATTTGGGCCACCAACAATACAAATCACGGGTAAATTTTCGCTATAAGCACCAGCAATGGCGTTCAGCACACTTAGCCCTCCAACAGTGAAGGTGACAACACATGCACCGACCCCACGACACCTTGCGTAGCCATCGGCCGCATAGCCAGCATTGAGCTCATTGCAGCAACCAATGTTGTTGAGCCCAGGCTCGGCAATGAGATGGTCTAGTAGGGTTAGGTTGAAGTCACCAGGGACAGAGAATACATCACTGACCCCTATTTGGACAAGGCGTCGAGCAAGGTGGCGACCAAGCGTAGAGTCTGAGGATACGGTGACGGAAGGCGGGGTGAGAGAACCATTTTGAGGTAACGACGCTATGTCGTTGTTGAACGGCTTGCACGAATCTAGAGCTTCAACAACGGTTTCCATAAGTTGGAGATCAAAGTGATCAAAGTTAAGTTGGTTTGATATGGGGGAGATTAGAAAGATGGATCTATGAAGGGGAAGGAGAGTGTGTTATATATAATTAAGGGCATTTTGTAGGAGAAATAATAGTGTTTTTTGTTTGATTGGGAAAGACCAATTCTTCCATGTTTTATTGGGAATACGTAAGTATGTGGCTATAGACAACAAGAATAGAATTTCAGCTTTAAATTCAAACTATATTTACATGGCTCCCAATGCCCTCTTGGTACGTAACTACAACCAATGCTAAATCTTTCTAATTTTGAATTGGTTCTTTTTCTGTACATTGGGACATTTGTTCTTGATGATGTCCATATGTTTCTTGCTTCAAAAAGAAAACATATATACATATTAGTGGGATTTTTCTAATTATTATGGGATCACAAGAGGTCTTATTTTATTTTTAAAAGAACGCGTTGACGTTATATATCAGAAATGACGAGAAGTATAGAAAAACTTACATATACTACAGTAGTATATAAAATTTTCTGTTATGGTAGTAGTCCAACGATATTCAAATGTTGTGTTGAAAACTTGCCTTGAGCTAGGATGAATGGAATGTCATGTCAAACTCGAAGTAGATTTTTCTTTTTCATTTTGGTTTTCCTTTTACTTAGTTTTCATTTATACTAACCAGCTATCTCATAAATGGTGGGAGCATAGTGAATTTATCTTCAATGAGATGAAATCAGTCACTGAAGGTGCAATAAAAATTGACCCTAATGAGTTATTTGTGGTTGCACTCTAAAATGAATCACAAAAGTATAATGTATTGGGTTATAGCTTAAAAATAATTAATAACGAACTTTAGGAATAAATTTGATGACTAGTATAATTTTTATTATTTAACAATAACTATGTTGTTAACTTTCTGTTAATTGGTTTTTATTTGTTGATGAGTATTTTAGAATTGATTAGCCTATTTTCTTCTAAGATTGATTATAGAGTCTCTTTTATTTATAATAGTTTGTTTCTTATATTATTATTAAAATACCTAAGTTCAACCAAAACTAATTAACTCAATATAAACATCTTACCTAACGATAAAAGAAATCAAACCAACTACACTCTTCTCACCTTCAAAAGTCTAACCATTCAACACATGTTTACTTTTTATATGTGCATGGGTGTGAACTGCCATATTTTGTGTTCTTTACAAGTGTGACGTATTTGAAATAGCGCAAAAAAAATATACAAGTAGAGTCTAAAAGAATTCGAAAATATAATTTTCATTCTTGTTAAACTTTTAGATGTAATTAGTATAAAAGAAAGCTACGTTTTCACATTGAAACATGAGATGAAGCTTCTTGCTTATTTTCTTGGTCGAAACTATACATAATATACCATCCCAACTTCCAATAGAGAGGTATGAGGCACATTTAGTAAAACCTCTTGCTCTCTACAATTCTGGTTCAAAAAAGCATACATAATATCAATGGCTAACTTCTTGAAAATGGAAGATGATTTCTTGGCCTTGACTGAGCAATGTCCAAAGATGTATGTGATTCCTGATTCTTTCGCTCTCAATATATGCATTGCTTCCTCGTTATATATAGACTTTTCCCGATCATCGACTGCGGTATCCATTGCTTGATATTTGTTTGAGCTTGTAAAAGCTTGCTCCAATGGTAATTCATATTCACAGGGTTCTTTTGAATTTTTACACCCTCTAGAGACTTCTGTCATTGGTTTACAAAACTGATCTTCTGTTTCTACATAATGCACTAAAGAAAACACTAATTTGTTCTCAAAATTGTAGTTTTCTTGTAGTAAATCCCTGTAACCGTATCGGACAATGCATCGAAACATTTTGCATTCTTTTGGACCTACCCTCGTGACGAGCAAACGATCTTCTTCATCGATATGGGGAACTTGAACATATTTTATACAAACAAATACAAGCACTTGATGAAATGCAGGCAAAGTGGTTACAAAGTGACCAAAAACAGCAGGAACGCCAGCAACCAGATTAGTGTATATGAGTCCAATTCCGGGCACACGCACTATGCCAAGACTAGGCCCCGAAGAAAGAATCCTATTCATTGACACTTTGTTCTCATCGTCATATTCGTGTTTCTTCATCGTTCCATAGTACCATGTATACATCGAACACATAAAGATTGTAGAAAGCACGAGGGGGATCCAACCACCTTCATGAACTTTGATGATTGATGCAGAGATGTAAAGTAGTTCAATCGACCCGAAAAACATGAAAAACACTATGGCATTGATCAATCTCAGCTTCCAAACAATTATAATTACAAGTGTCATCAAGCAAGTTGAGACAAACATAACGAAGGTGACTGCCAGCCCTACAAACCCATAAAAACGATCAGATTCTTTTATCGAGTGATTGAATATTTAAGACTAGAAACGATAATTGCTAAGACTTGGTACCATATGCATGGCCTATCATGCTTGTGTCTCTCAAGCCAATTGTCACAGCTAAACAAAGGCACATTAACATCCAATTAACTTCTGGGATATAAATCTGCCCATATATCTGGTTTGAGGTGTGCATAGTTTTCACATGAGGGAAACAATTCAGAGCACAACACTGGTTTACGAGGGAGAATGTAGCCGAAATCACAGCCTGACTTCCTATGACAGAAGCGAAAGTGGCCACGACAAACACCGGCCAAAACACAGCTTCTACATAGACAAATAATGTAATGTCATATTGAGACAGGGAGATATAAATATATAATCTCTCTGTATTACTAACTTCTTACCAGGTATTGCTTTGTAGAAGCTTCTCTGAATATCTTCATGGTGCTTAGAGAGGAATGCAGCCTCACCCAAATAAGCAAGTATCAAGGAGGGATAGACAAGAAATGTGAAGGCAATCTGTGATTTAAATGAGGAAGATTTCAACTTTCAAGTACATTAAGATCATAATGATTTTGCTAATTATTATCAACCAAAGCAGTTACGGTTACCTTGATTGAAAGTGAAGAGAAGTGGCCTAAATCAGCAAACATGGCCTCCACACCTATGACAATATCCCATAAGCATCTTGCTCCTGATGTTTAAGAGACAATAGAAAGCATATGATTCGAGATGTACAAGTACCTGTAATTGAGAGAACAACTCCGCCTAATGAAATCCAACCTTCAACACCTGTGCTTCTAAGGAATTTTAGCATATAAACGGGAGAGAGTGCATGATATATACTTGGGTTCCATTTGATGATATTATATATTCCGATAACGCTAATACAGACAAGCCACGCCATAATGATTGGAGCAAACATGAAAGCAACTTTGTGTGTTCCACGATGCTGGAGGGAGAACAGTCCAACCAAGATGACGCATGAGATTAAAACAATATAGTCTGAAAAAGGGAAATAAATTTTGGCATGTTTTAATTATTTTGATCAATATGAAAATCAACTATAGAGAGATGATGAAGCTTACTCTCATGGAGTCCAGGGATCTTATGTTTGACTCCTGAGACTGCTGAAAGAACTGAAAGGACAAATATTTATAAATCATTACATGATTATGAAAATGCAAGTTTTTATGTAGCCATTTTAAAAGATTCAAGGTTAATCTTAGCTTAGCTACTAATGTAATGAAAATTCCGACATCATAGAACAAGCAGTGGCAAAAAAGTTATACATATTGAAAGACTAGAATGATCTAAACTACTGAATTGAAAAGGTATAGGTAAAATGTGGGAACTCGACCTGATATTGCAGGAGTGAGCACTCCATCACCAATAGCCATGCAGGTTCCAAAGAGAACAAACAACAAAAAACCTCTTCGAAAAGATGGATGCAGTCGAAAAAAGGACTTTAGAGCAGCACTCGACCTTGTCTCCAAGATCCCCTTAATGTCATAAGCAGATAATTTATCATCCATAGGCTCTTGATTCGGCAGAATGCATAATCTAGCATGACGGCAAAGAAGAGAGTACAATGCAAAGGTACCCCCTGCATCACAAGCAAATGGAATGGAATGAAATAATCAGCTTTGCCTCTCTTTTCCCATCGACATATTGGGCTTCAAGCTATTCGAGCCTTTATAAATGACAGAATTCCAAAATCTTTATTGAAAATCAAGCTCAAAAGAGAAGTTAACGTTAGGACAAATAATCATATCTCCATAATCGTACGGTATTATCAATTTGGACCAGAGCCCACATGATCCTTATGCAAGTTAAGACATTATCCTTAAAAAAATAATTGGGCGTAGCCTTTGCAGTCCAACCACAACTTGCCATATGAAAAACACTTATTTCTTCTATTTTTTGAATATTTTGAATCTTTTCTGCTCTGAGGTTAGGATGAGCTGCAAAAAAATAGGTACATCAAAAGAAAAAAAAAGGGTATTTCTTCTAATTGATGTGATGTGTGAGACTGTTTTTAAGTCTTTAACGATCAAATAAGCTTAAGCCTATCTATTTTATTGGATGAGATGAAAAGCATTACCTTCACCGTTATCATCGGCTGACATGACAATGAAAACATATTTGAAGAGAGCAATGAGTGTAAATGTCCAGAAGATAAAGGATAGAACCCCATAAATTTCTTCATCATTCTCATGGAGACTCAATTTCCCAGAGAAGGTGGTTTTGTAGACATAAAGAGGGGAGGTGCTGAGGTCCCCATAAACAATTCCTAAACTTTGATAAGCCAATATAAGCACACTTCTGTAGGACCCATTCTTCACCTTCTGATGAGAAACATATTAAACACATATTGATGGCTAAGTGATAATAAACAGAGATATTCCAACCTAAAATTTTAAAAGAAATTGGAAAAGGATATATCTAAAAATATACCAGATGCAAATGCATCAACAATCTGAAGGAATTGAGATAAGTGTTTATACAAGTGCTTCTAGTTTAAATATTTTGATTTCTCATGGTACTATATTTTCTTTCTCTATTACTCTTTACACTAAATATCTCTCAGTTACTTCTCTCTAAACGCATCGTTCACTAATCACTTCGCCAATTCTTGTTCAAGCAAGGAAGAATTGAAAATGTCCGTTCCTCCACGGATCCATGTTTTTGTGTCACCCTGAACATATATGTTCGGCCATCTGCCGATGATAACTGAGGATATGTTTGAGAGGGATTTTGAAATCCTTAAAACCACTTGAATCGTTTCAAAATAAACTCCAAAAGATCCTCCATCAATTCAAAATTAATTGAACGCCATCTCCAAACAATCCAAATTAATTTTGAATAATTAAAAATACATTCCACGATCCTTTTTACTATGAAAAAGAGTTATTTTAATAATTTCAAATATCTGTACACAGAAAACGGATCAGGGTCCGCCTTTTCACCAAACAACAAAGTATTATCATTAAGATAGAACTAATTTTGATAAACAAACACTTTTTTTGAGAACAAAGACACTCAAGAACACAATCAAAAGCAACGAAAAAGCTTCTCTTCTCCCTGTTTTGCTTAATTAAACAGATGGATATGAGGTACAAGCACCTTAAAACAAACCCATGTTTCCATCAAGAGTCTCAAACATAAAAACTCCTCCAAACGGAGCACATAACAAAAAATCATCCCAAATTTCTTGCACACAGAGAGAATTTCAAAGAAACCAAACCCACCAAGTTGAATGAATTATAAATGTCTAAGAAAATGAATAATGCATTTCATTCAAACCTAAAAGGAAACCCAGTTCCCATATAAAGTTATAAAACAACAGAATGACACAGCAACAGAAACCTCTCAGCTCTGTGGGAGAAAACAGAAATAAGAACCCATATAGAACTTTTGAAGAAATTATAAGAAAGGGCAGAAGAATTAAGAATACCTTTGGAGAGATGCCTTCAGTTTCAACACTTTCCTGTGATGGGTTGTTCATGGCTGAATAGAGAAAAAGCAAAGAGAGAGAAAAAATAGTGTGTTAAGTGACTGAGCTTCTACATGACCCTCCTCCCTCAAACCAACCAAATAAAGCATAATCTTTGCCATTGCCAAAAGAACCAAATAATAATAAATACTTGGCTTTTTCTTTTTCTTTTCCAAAAATATTTTTAATACTTCGAATCATTTAAAAGCAGTTGTAAGTCTCCATGATTTTGTTGTTGGTCTCTTTCATTCCTCAGCTTTCTTTCAAAATATTTTTTCACTTTATTCAAACTAAGAGAAGGGTTATTTTCAAATATTAAAAAATATACTAAAATATTTATAAAATATCACTCTATTCTACTATATTTATAAATATTTTTTAAAAATTTTGTCATTTAATATAATTTCTCAAAAATCACTTTTATTATATATAAAAAAAAAAAAAATCATATTTGAGATTTTGAACCAATTTAAAAAATCCCAATTGATCAAGATTTAATTTTTAATTCCTTTGATTTACTATTTTTCATATTATAAGTTTTGCTTCCATTAAAGAAATGTTTGTACTTTCAACCAAATTTCAGAACTTTGATTGAATTTTGAAAATATTTATACAAATGAAAATACTTTTCAAACCAAGACCTTAATTTTGAAATTTTAGGTAGACGTTTAAGAGAGGAAGAAAAAGTGGATGATTAGAAAATAATAGGATTTTATAAGAAAATGAAGGACTAGAAATGGAAAGTTGTAAAGAGCTTAGGGACCAAACACAAAATAAATAAAGTTTTGTAGGCCAAAACAAAATAAAAACCACAAAAAGGGGTCCAATTACTATTACTATTTAGTTTTGTCCAAATCCCAACAAATTTATAGAAATTTACCAAAACAGGTTAACTGTTTTTGTTTTTGTTTTTGTTTTTGGAAGAACTGAAGAGAAAAGGCCTTACAATCATTGCTGAAACAGGAAAGACCAAACCGATAAGCTTTCAACATTCCCTGATTACACGAAAGCGATTCAAGGAAAGACAATTTGAAACGACGGATACCCAAATCAATTCAATCAAAATCATCAACATAGAACAAGAAGAAGAAGAAGAAGAAGAAGAAGAAGAAGAAGCAGGTGTAAGTCTTTTTCTTTCATTACACTCCCGTGGCCGACGATTTCATTATCCTTATCCTCCGTACAAGATTGACTGCTAAGGAGCTTTCAATCTGCCAGCCCAAGCATTTAATCCGACTGGGGTCGCCTTAGATTTTCATAACAGATTTCTAAACTAGTGACACTGATGTTATACCTAATAATGTATAAATCTTCTCTATTGTTGCTTTCAAAATTCAATCTATGATGCAGTGTACTTGGGAGTAGAAGACGTGGTACGGTGGGAGAAATGGAACAATCAAAGATATGGTTGTTAGAAGGTAAGAATAATATGACTTCTCGATTGGCTGTTCTGTTTCCGCCCATAATGTGTTTGCGGTAATGCCTGACTGAATTTAACCCAATTGTTTTAGCAGAAAGAGTACGAGAGTTGGATATGGTGGTTGGGGTTGATAATTTAAGTCATTTTTAGCTTGCCCACTTAAGAAAATAACCTCTCCCAAACTTGTAGATTAAGCTATATGATCGTTGGGACATGTTCAAGCTTCAACTTCTAAGTTTCTGTAATTCTACTTTTTCTCTTCTTTCATGTTTTTTTTAAGTTCACTTTCTAGTTTAATCCTCTGTCATTGGAATGTTCTGCAAATCATCTAATCAAATCCACAAATTGGCATCCAATTCTCCCTCTTCTCCATAAATTTGCAGTGCCAAGCTGGTTATGTGTTGAGAATTTGATTCTCTACCTCATTAGGGAGGCTTGGTTTTATCTATTCGAGTTTTTGTTGGTTTAATTCTGTTATGTTAATGGCTCTTATAGATAAGATAGTTCAAAATGAGTAGGATAACTTTGATTCATTCTCTCCCAAATAATGGAGAACTCCTGATGATATTGAGGCTTGAATTGAGCAATCCCTAAAGCTTTGTTTGGTTGTATAAGGTCATTATCAGGTGCGAACTTCTAGAGATTGGTAGGGCCAAACAAGTAAGAAAGATGGAAGCTTGTTTTTCATATGAAAGAAAAGAAAAAGAAAAAGAAAGAAAAAAGGAAAATGATGTGATATATTATGCAGCAATTATCAAAGAAGCTTCATAACTGGTATGCCTTTGTTTTTTTCAAGCTTCGGCATCCATTCACTCTCTTTTCAGTGCCCCAAATATAGGATCATATAGAAAAGTGGACAATTTTAGTTACTATATTCTTATCCTTGTGATATTATTATTTTTGACATCATAATTGTCTTTGTACTCTTATCCTTACATGAAATTATTTGGCTTTATAATTTCTTTTATATTCTTATCCCTATATGATATTATTTGGCGTTATGTTGATTATTTAATAATTTTCATCTCTTTCTATTGTTTTTTTTATTAACCGCTCAATTATTGTGTATGGTATAAGAAATATTTTAGGAAAAAAAATCTTTATTCTGTAGCTGTAGTCCTATTTTATTTTGGAACTTACACTTTATTCCAAACTAAGAATTAAAAGAAACTGTTGATTTAAATTTTTAGTTTGTTTTATTTTAGTTTCCAAATTTTTAAAAGGTTGGTTTTAGTTTTTAAACTTTTTTAAAAAACAATCGTTTATGTTCTTTGCAGTAGCTTTTCTACCTTAAAGTTCCTTTGACCCAACTCTTATCTCTAACTTATTTGAGTTGATCAAATAATAATAATTTTTTAATTTTCAAGGGCCAAAATAGATATTTTAAAACTTGGGAGATGAAAGCAAAATATGAGAAGGTATTTGAAATGCTTTTTCATCCACTAGACTGCCATTGAAAGTCCCAAATATAGACAAGGAATTGCAAATTGTAAATGGGGAATTTATTATGGATGGGTTAGGCATAGCTTTACAATCACTTCACCATCAATGACAAACACATTTTAGGTCCCAATATCAAATTTGTACATCGACATGTTAATCCAATGGTGGGTCAATTGTTAAATTATTACAAATTTTGAGCTACATGACAATTACAAATTTGGTTTTTTTTTTTTTCCCTAAGAAAATTATTGAAAGATGAACATTTTTCTAATAGCCCCTCGACATCTTCAACAAATTTTGTAAATTTACAAATCTAGTTTACATATCTAATAGGTAAAAGTCCAAATATCAATTAGACATTTTCAAGAGTTTAATCAAAATAGAGTTAAAAAAAATCATGAATAAAACTTATAATTTAGTTGACTATAAATATCTTTAGACAGTTGAAGACAAATACGTGTTTCTTTCCATACCACATTTATGTTCGAATTTTCTAAATGAATCAAAAGTACAGACAATGGCTTAAAGATGGTTGTTGAAAGTCAAATCTCAAGTATTTTATAATGAACAAAGTTATCTTGAAAATATATAAGAAAAGAAGAGAAATAGAATAGGCGTTGTTTCCTTGTTTGTCGAATGTTCATTGCAAATACAACATATGACTCATAGTCAGGTTCAAGTTAGCTTGAATATTTTAGAGTCTGAAGGTTCATAAAACATACGATTTATGAATTAGTCTATAACTTTAAGAATTCTAATTTAACTACTAAGTTAGGTTCAGGTCGGCTTGAGTATTTTTGGACTATCATGTGTATTCATCAGATTGTAAAATTCAAATTAATTGAACTTTCATCAAGAAACTAACCATTAAAAATGAACAATTGCAACGATGATGGAGTCCTCTATCATTGCTGCTAGACTCCAAAAATTTGCCTTGAAAGAGCTTCAATAATAGTAATAATAAACCTTGTAGTTCACTTGTTTTTCAGGTAATAAGCTACATTTTTCATTTAATTTAATTGAATCATCTTTGGCATTGAGGTAAGTAAAACCTTTTGAAGAGAGAACAATCTAAATAATCCTCTACACATTCTGACTTTAAAACTCTTTTTCATACTAATAAAGAATCCTCTTCTTAATCATTGAAATCCTTCGACTTTTTGTAGTTTTTCAGCCCAGATTTAGTGTTCACTTTCTAAGATCGCAGTATCAAATTGAATAAAAGAGGATTTACTTTCAGAACAATACAACATTGCACAATAAAATAAAAAGAGCTAAAACTTCAATAAAATACCACAACACCCATCATATTTTTTCTTCATCCGGAAGGTAAGAAAAAAAATCTCCGGCACTGAGCAGCAAATTAAACCAAACCAAACCAAACCAAACCGACCCAACTCAATCCAAAAAAATAAGTGTGTAGTATGATGTCTTCCGCAAATCACTAACCTCTTGCAGCATCTTCAGCTTAAGCATTGGCGCGCACAATTCTATAACTCTTTCAAGATTCGCAAACCGCAAGACATCCCGTCACACAACCCACCCCATTTGACAACAACCATGACTAGAAATCTCATTTTTTCAAAAGGAAGAAAGAAAAAGGAAAGGAAAGGGACTCCAATCAAAGTACAATTTGGATGACTCTCACTCTCTCCCACCCCAGCAGAAATCCAATCCAAGAACCGAGTATGTTTTTAGATGTACCACAAGACATGGATGGAAGAGAGGTGAACTTCATATCAAAAATCTTTGATAATATCATCATTAGCTGGTTACTCATCATTTTTTTTCTCTGCATCTGATTTTTCTGGCTCACCCTTGGGCTCATCCTCTTTCTTAGCTTTGGCCGGTTCCTCCTCAGCTTTATCTTCAGTTTTTTTTTCTTCGACACTCAGTTTCTCAAGTAATCCGGCTGCCGCAGATGCATCTTTGTTTTCCCCTTTCTTCTGTTGGCTCTCGGCAATTTCTTGGAATGTTTCCATGAAAGATTTGCAATCTGAAGCAAACAGAATATATGTTACCAAGGGGAATAAAGAAACTAGTATCAATTAATAAAGTAGTTATGTTAAGACAGAACAAAAACGAGAAGATGAGCAATTCATAAACGATGCTCTAAGAATCTTGGAGTTGAAGCAAGCATACACACAATGGTACAAGTGCTGGACTTTACACTTTTTGAGTTCAACCACATGGGAGGTGTGTTAACTCAAACCCAGGTCGAGGATTCATGCCTCAACGACCTAAGTGTAGGCAGAAGTTTTTACATTTTTAAAACCTGGATATGCTCCAAATATGGCAAACAGTTTGAGAGACATAAATGAAACCACAAATTATGGGAATCAATAAAAATGAGTGAAATTTGAGAGGGGGGGAGGGAGCCTAAAAACCCTAAAAGAGTTCAGATAAGGTAAGAGAAACTAAAAGAGGAAAACTAACAAAACAAATTGAGCTGAGCAATGGAAAAAACAGGTATTTATCCACATTCTGGATAATAGAAATGAGAAATAGAATAAAGAACATGCATAGTGTCTGAGCAGTTGCATCTAAAAATGTAATTGTGCATGCCAACATGCGTCTCCATGTTGATTAATGATTTTGTGATTGTACAAAACACAAATGAACGTAAGGTTACCTACAATACCTTAAACTTGAGTTAGTTTCAAAGTTAAAGATGTCAAAGAATTTTGTTTTCTCTATCATCGGAAAGATGAAGTGTTGACAAAGTAGATGCTTAAGGAATTCAAAGGAGTACTACCACACCACCCCAAAAGAAAGAAAAAGATCAAACCTTGATTCATAATTTATTCAAGGTTCCTAAACTTAAGGTTCCTAAAATTATTGAGAGTTACAATAATAAAGAACCTAATTACCAAGTAAATTTGACAGACAGACACTCATTGAACACACAACAACAAAAGATTATGATGGAATGGACAAGGATCATCTCCTGCAACTAGAGAGACAAACAATTTAAACTAATAAATCAGGGGAATTGAATTAGATGTCAAGAACTTGACTTCCATGTATTATGCTTCTTCAATCAGTCTAGATAAACAGTTTACAAATATAGGAACAGAATAATGACCATCCAAATTAAATCCGGTTTCTAATGACATCTTATGCATAGTGGTCAATCACATGGAAGGGAGAGCACCCAGTTGCATCCTTTCATTTCACCTTCCAAACATGCTGGCTCCTACTTTGCCATTGCCACAATCCTCTCTTGATAATGAGTACTCCAATCACCCACTTAAACTATTGAATTTTATTCTTTGTATGCCTAAAATAAAGTTTAAGTTCATCCTCCCATTTCCCTGCCTACCTTCTAATTTGCCCCCACCAAAATTTTCTCTAGTCACCGTTAAAATTACTCTCCTGACTCCTCTTCACCCACTTTCTCTAATCAAACACTTCTTCTTTATGGTGCAGTCAATCACCTACTTTGCTACTGACATAATGCCACACACAGATGAAGAAGAACAGTAAAAGTCCAATTTATAAAATCACCTATTGAAAAGTTAGATACAGAATAATATTACATACTTGAATCTTCAATAAAACCAAGTACAACCATGTTTAAGGGAAACATAAACAATAGACCAAGATCCATACCATGATCGTAGATTATACTGCTTCCTTATTATGAAAAACTGGGAAAACCATACCACATACATTCAAGCCATTTGGGTGCTAAAAATGGCGGGAATACAAATCCTTAAAGCACCCAACTAACAGTAACCAACAGCCAAATTTCAGGGAAAAAAATAGAATTAGAAAATTGTACTCACTCTCAATTGATGGGAATCTGATACAGAAAAGCTCATCTTTCAATTCGCCATCAGCGAAGTCAGTGGCATGCCAAACGCAGGATTTATCATTTCCAGCGTGCTCCTGAACCGTCATTGATGGAAGAACTACAAAAAGACAACAACAATCAAACAATATAGTAAAGCACTGAAAAGAACTAAATTGTATGCGCATAAGGTGTAAATAATCGAGAACGAACCAAGATGATTAGCGCAGATCTTAAGCGTCTTAGACTGTCTCATAACAAGGCGAACCTTTCCAGTCTGCTTATGTTTCAAGAATTTAACAGTACCAGCACCTCTCTCCTTCCATTGGTTTCCATCTTTATCGAACCGATACAGTTTTGCCTTCCTAAAACAATGAATAATCGGAACGAAACGAATGAAACTAACGAAACAAAAAGTAGATCGAAGAAAAAGTAATGTAGAGAAAAAGCATACAGATCGAGAACAGCGTCCTCATCTTCTTCACCGGTGGTAACATCAACCGCCTCCAACTTGACGATGGGGGCGACTTGAGCTCCAGTGTCTTCATCTTCTCCGGCATGAGCCTCCTCGTCGTCTCGGCGCTCAGAATCGGAGGTGGCCATAGATGAAGCTTTTGTTGGGTTATGGAAAGAGGATGGGAAATTAGGGGAAGGCAATGAAAGAGTGGGAGAAGAAGAAATTAGGGTTTTTATATTTGAAGAAACAAATGACAATAACAATAAACTCCACCACTAAACCTATGTTTTCCAATAAACCTAAATAAAAAGGCTCTTCTTCGTAATTAATTAATTTACAAAACTATGTGACTATGTCTTATCATTTATGTTTTTTTTTTTCAAAAAATGAAAACTTTACATCAATACTAAAATTTGCAAACCATTCAGTGAAGCAGCAAAAAAAAAAAATACATATAGTATTTTCCTAAACTTTTTTTATATAATATCCAAATTACCCTCGTTTTCACGTGTTTCTTATCGTTGATTCCTTCATCGTATTCGCTGGCTTCTTTTTCTTCATCGTCTTTGAGTGAGAGTGAAACGGAAGCAAAAGAGATTGAAAGAGGGAAAGATATCGTGTTTCAATGGTACTCGCATATGGATCATCATTGAAATGGGAGCGAAAGAAATACCAAAAGATTGAGATTTGGATATTCGACTAAAATAATCATAGATTATTGTGCTTGAATATTCTTCAAGAGAGAGGGTCTAAAATGAGTATTGTAGGTATTATAATAAGAAATGTAACAAAATTTTGGTATTCATGTAAATAGTTTAGGTCCGTTTATCATTGTTTTGTCATTTATCAAAGGCATATTTATCAACACATCAAAGACATGTTGTCCCCCAGAGAATGGATCTAGCTTATCAATATACTGCTCATAACCCCATTATTGAGATTTTCCCATCAGTCTAAAAGGGTACAATTTCAATTCCCAAAAAACTCTTTTACCATTTTAATTTCGATGCATATTTCTTGGAGATAAAACTTTAAGGGTGCGATTGGGGGAAGGGTTAGTGTTATGATAAAACTAGTGTTATGTTAAACCTAGTTTTATCCTAACCCTTGTTTGGAGGAAGAATTTAGAAATGTAGTTTTATGATAAGAGGTGTTTGGGGAAGGGTTATGGGGATTTATGATAAATATGTGTTTGGGGAAAGTGTTAGGTAAGTAGGTTTATGTAAAATTTATAATAAAATTTATTTGAGGAAAGTGTTATATGGGTTGAGTTAATAAATTTTTTGTATGTAGTATAATATTTTTTAAATGAGATTGTAAATATGATAAAAAAAATCTTATTACATACTATTTTACGAAAGCGTCGAACCCGTCTTATTGCAAATAATTTATTGTATGTGTAATGTTATTAAATTAGTAAAGACAGTTGTCCAATTTAGAACTAATTTATAAACATATTGTGAAAAATTTATTAAAATTAATTTTTTAGAAAGAAAAATTAATTATTTCCTATTTGTGGCGATAGCGATGTCCTCCTATTTTGAACATATATAATTACATGTTATAACGGTCAGGTGAAATTGTGACTATTTTCCTTAATTTTAAATAAACTTTATGAATGAAAAAAATAGTTCTCTATAATAGCAAAAGCATAAACAGTCAACATCATACAGAAAAAAAGTAAGCAAATAAGAAGCAACCCAGGTCGATACAAACATAAACTAGTAAATAATATTATTTTTCTTAAAATCATTTGTCTTAATTTTCTTAATTACCACGTTATTGATGTTAATTCGAGAGGAATGTAATTTTTTTATCGATATTATAAATGTTACAATCTCATTATTGAAAGTGAAATTTGTATATATTTTGTTTTAATTTAATCTCTTCCATTCACATTTTTAATCTAATTTTTTCATTAAGTTCTGAATGTCATTGGTTAAATTTAGCTTCATGTTTGTTTATAATATATAAAATTGAAATAATAACTCATAACTTCACCTTTTACATTTTTTCCAAAAAATTTTTGCAATCAACAAAATTAACGATCGATTATGCATTTTTTATTACATAATTATGAGACTGTTTTAAATTATACATTTCTTATTACATAATTGTAAGATGGTTCAGTAAACTAATTTTATAGCCCTTTTCAAACAATTTTGTAAATAAAATGAACAAAAAAAATGAATGAATCAAAATTTCTTTAGACAAAGAAAAGCTGAAAATGACAAATAGGAATTTTATTAATTAAATAAAAACTTATTAAGGTAAGTATAAAAACTTGTTAAGAAAGGTCATTTTGAAGTAGATTAGTGTCAATTAATGACTGATTCTACACACTCATTGCAGAAATTGATGAAATATAGTAAAATCCCAATGCTATTTATCATCAAATATATCAAAATCAAACCTAAAAAGTTAAAGGTAAAAAAGAAAAAAAAAATTGTCTCAAAAACAAGAAGATGAGGCAAAATCCACGTTTTAGATACCAATTTAGTCACTCTTTTTACTAAAACTCTATATGTATAATCAGAGTGTGATTTTAGTTTTCCAAACTCAAAAAAAAAAAAAAAAACAAAAAAACAAAAAATCAAGAAGAAAAACAAAAAACACCTCAATCACACATAAATCTCTTCCCCTTTTACAGATTCTCAAACTACATATCTTTCTTTTTCTTTTTCTTCCCCATTATTTTTGTTGTTCTAATGAGTTTCTTTTAAAACCTAAGCGGCGGCGACGATGTCGACACAGAAAGAGTACTTCGATGGAGGAGAAGATTTATTAGGAGAAGTAGATCTTCTTTGTGGTTTGGAGAGGAAAAAGAAAATGAAGACAAAAATGGTGAAAGAGGAAGAAGACAAAATTGGACAAAGAAAGGAAGGATGAAAAATAAATCGACAAAGATTACCGATTTCAAGGAGTATTAAGCAGAGGTAGAGAGAGAGAGAGAAAGAGTACCACGATTTCAAGGGAGTATTACTTAGAGGCAAAGAGAGAGGGAAGGAGTAGTGTGAAAAGGATTTGAGAGGATTATGGAAACCCTAAAACTAGGGTTTCCATAAATTGGGCCCCAAACAAGGGTTGCCCAAACAGCCTCTAAGAATTGACCCAAATCTCTACCTATAAGAACTCTACGTTCAAAAAATGTATAATTGAAACCATGACTTTAGAATATAAAACTTGTAGAAAGACCCAAATAGATAATTTAAAATAAGGAATGCAAATAACCATGCTATCATGTTTTGTTTTTTAAGTATAAAAGAAACAAGTAACAACCATTGACATAAATGAGTATCGCGCTTGCAACTAGACACTAAACACGATGAAGACACTTTACAAAAACCTTTAGAGTCTCTTTGGTCCAAGGAGTAGAGTGTAGTGGTGTGGACTGTTATAATCTATTCCATGTTTTAGCCCACCGATTAAATTAATTGAATATTAGGTTTATCCAAACATCCTCGACTCTCCCAAACTTTTCCTTGTACTCCCACTCTCTCCTCCTCATGATTTCCCTTTCTCCATCTTGTAATCCCCCTTTCTCCTTCTCTCTCCCTTCGTACTCTCCCTCTCTCTCTCCCTTTGTTTTTCCCTTCGCTCTTTTCTTTTAATTTCCGTTCTTGAGGCAGAAGGAAATCATTAAAAGATTTCATCCTCTCTCTCTCTTTCCCTCTAATGCCAAACTCACTAAGAAGAAGGCCACCTGTGGGCAGAAGTGGAAGCCGCGATGAAAAAAAAAAGATACAGAGAAGAGCGAGAAACAAAGCACGGAGTGGCCGTCCAAAAACAAAAAAGTCACAAAATAAAAGAAGAAAAGAGAGAGTTTGGAAGTGGTGGCTGTTTTTTTTCTCTTTTTTCTTAGATTTTGTTTCTCTAATGGAAGTGGGGGATATCATTTCATTTATTGGAATTTATGATAGATTGTTATTGGATTTTTTTTCCTTCTTATTTATTAGAAGCAATAGAAATCGGAATCAACGTAGCCTTTTTGTTTTATTACAAATCTTGTTGGGACGAAATTGATGGATTGAGACACTTTGAAGAAGTTGGTTGATTTTGATTTTTTGTTGAATTTGTTGATTTTGTCAGGCATTCCGAGGAATTTAGAGTTGGTGGGGTTCTTCCTCTCTCTTTGTTCTTACTTTTTTTCTTTTATATTTATTTTTCAATTTTAAATTTATCAATGAAGAAATCTAGAGTGTTGAAATGAAATTAGGTTATGATGTAACGACCCAACTCTTTATACTAAGCTAAAGTCATTACTAATTAAAAGATAAGTAAAATTTCTTAAATTAAAAATAGAAAATAATGCAAAACCTCAAATTATTCATTAAAAATCATAAATAAATGTATGTAGAAATAATTTTAAATAAAATCCTAACTCAAGCCCTATTTAGTTTTAAAGAAAAGTAAATAAATAAAATAAAAAGTGCATCTGGTCAAATGATATAAGGTGGAAGCAAAAATGATCCCTATGGCTCGCCATGGTCTACCCTTACCTCTACCTCTGAAAATATACTCAGTAAGGGACTACTACTAGTCCCGCTAGGTGTCTGTTAACTTCCTACTAGAGTTGGTACCCCCAAACTGACACGTTCCCGAACACATGTAATTTGTGATTTCGTAGGAACATATCTGGTCTTTGGTGAACCCAAAGGAATACCTAGAACAAACTGGTCTTTAGTGTACTCGAAGGAAACACCAAGACAATCGGGCTGTGAGTGACCCCGTCGAATCACTCATAATCATGTCTATGTCTATGTCATACTAGACTAGTGATCCTGTCATAAAAGGTGGTAATCCTGAGGGACACCCATGTGGGTACGACTTTAATAGCTAAAGATAACAGTACACTTTATCCCTAGCATGAACATATCATCACATCATCATAAACATGACATAAGTATCAATCATAGCATTCGTATTCAAATATTATCATCATAACATAGCTCAATCGGATCTACCAGTCATCATAACTATGTAATAATCCTGACTACCTATCATCATACACATGATCATATTATGCATACCAGCTACATCACAACATAATAGAAGAATTTCATGCAAGCTCTCACTTCATTACGAATGTTTAGTAGGAGAATCTCTTACCTGAAGATTAGTTAAAATCGAAATTATCCTAACCGTCACGGTCAAGCTTTCCAACAGTCAAGTCCTAAACATAAAGGCCAATTTACTATCGATAACTTAACTCACATTTGACTAAGGATCCAAAAATCCAGTTAATTTAACTTACCTAAAGTCGATGTCGAAACCAACTTATCCTTGGTTAAGGAAAATTCTACGGTACAACTTTCAACTGATCTATCATCAAAATAATTCGATTAAGTCCAAAATTAAATTATTTTAGGGTCCAAAATTTATCTTTGTTGGAAACTAACCAAAAACCCAATCAAACCTACCACAAATAGGGGGAAAAGGCCAAATTTAAGCTTGGCGACTCGATTGGCTTGGAAGACAGGGATCGACTCAACTAAGGCAGGGATATCGGCTCGGGTAGGTGACTCACACGCGCAGGGGCAGCTTGGCTGGAGTTGTGCGTGGCTCGGATGCTGGCTCGTCTCACACGGACGGCTCGACGACTTCACACAGGCGTGCGCGTAACCCGGACTTCGTGTGTGTGGCTTCCGCTGACGAAGACAACTCGTGCTAATGGAAATGGCTCACGACTACTTCCGATGGTCGACGATGCTCAACTTTGATGGAACGACGGAGACGACCGACGACAAAACGAGGCAACGGCTGACAGAACAAGGCGACGGTTGACGGAAGAGATGAAACGAAACTCGGGGCGACGACAAACGGACAGAGGAGCTGCTCGGATTGTGGCTGCGCGGCGCGAATCTTGCGCACAGATTCGAGTAGGGCGGAGGCTGACGGAGCGACTCACGACAGAGGAAAACAGCTGACGATTCGACTACGGACGCCTCGGGTGAACGAACGAAGGCAAAGAATGAAGGAGATCGGACAGAGACGGCTGTTTGACGAAGGAAACGCGATGACGCTGACGGGTACAGGCGAGCCACGACGACAGTAGCTTACTAGGATATTTTTGTTTTTTGGGTTAGAGTGTCTTTAAGGAAGACGATGAAAGGTGGTCTTCCGAAGGCCTATTTAATAATATAATAATTTTTTTTTCTTTTCCTTGTTTACCAATTAAACCACCCAAATCTTCTCTCACTTCATTTAAAACCCATCAAATTCCCTTTTAAATCAAATATTCTCCCTCTCTCCAATCATAACACTTTATCTTTCCAAAAATACAATATCTTTATAATATAATTATTTTATCCTTAAATTCAATTAATTATATACCCAACATATAATTAATAAAAATTCTTTCAAAAAATAACACATACTCTTAATAATTATATTATCTTTATAATATAATTATTTTAACTTCACACAATCAATTAATTATACACTCAAATGTATAATTAATCAAATTTCCACAAATACAACAATCGGATATTTATCCAAAATATCTATTTTACCGATCAAACATTTCAACCAATAAATAACACCCAAAAATCGAAAGATTACACTTAAGATAATTACAAAAATGGAAAGACTTCTCATTAGGAAATAGCCCATGGGTCCAATTCCACTAAAAATAGTGAAAAGACCACAACCAAAGAGAGTCCAATGAGCCCCAAATATTCAACAAGAAAGACATCACCAGCTACCTAAATAAATAGCAAAACTTTGTTTACGGCCTCCAATTAGCTAAAGCCCCAACACAAGCAAGAATGGACTTAGTAGATGATGAACTGTTGATCAAAGAGACGAAATTCAATGTCCCTCTTTCCTACAAACACATTAAAAATCTCTTCTCAAGCCTAAATTTTCTTTAGTTTTACAGTTGCCAACTCCAAAAAAGAAACAAACAAGCCAAAGGATGAAAATATAAATTCCAAAATTTTTAAGAAACTATTCTCATATATAGAAAATATAACAAAATAACAAAAAAAAAAAAAAACCAAAATCTATATTTAAAAATATTTCCAATAATTTGCCATTCAAAATAATTCTCCATTTCTCACAAACCTTTCCTTGAAAAGGCTGCACAACCAACCCCCAATTATAGATTTTTTTGGTCCAACCCAAACTTCAAATTTGATCGATCCTATATGATTTGTTAGGATAACTATACCTTCTTGTACACAAGAATTGTAGAGACAAGTTCCAATCTACATGAAGAGACTGTCAATCAACAAGTACTTTTTTCATTTTTAATAACAATACTATTAATTTGCTACTTTATATCTAGTACATACCTCAGAAGAACAATCTGATCCTCATCAAAATAAATAAACAAATATAAAGAAAAAAAAAAGTTTAATGGCCTCTCTGTAAAATACAGAACTACAACCCATAAAAAAAGAGGTAAATAGAAAGCAGTCCAAAAATGAAAGCACAATGCACAATAGAATAGAGGTAGAACTTAAATAATATAACAAGAACCACAGGACAACCAACCATGTTTTTTCCTCAAGCAAAAAGAAAAAAAAAACTATATATGTCTCTGCAAATACTCTTTGTTTGGCAACTAAACCCAACCCAACCTTGCAGCATCTTCAGCTCGGGCCCTGCACACAAACTTTATGGTTTCTAAAAAAGCTATTTGACCTTTTTCGAGGATTCACAAACGCCCATCACCACACAACCATCTGACACTGACTACAAATCAATCTCATTTTCAAATGAAAGGAAGGTGAACAATAGAAAACTGACTCCCCAACCGACCAACCAACCAACGAACATACAATTTAGATGACTCTTTAACTTTCCAGCCCAGAAAAAGTTACCCAATCGAAGAATTGACTGTGTTTTGATGTAACAAGACATGGACGAATGAGACGTATCCGGTAGAGGAAGAGCTATATCCTACCGTATCTGGCAGTAGAAACAAGTTCCTAGTCTTTCTTCTCTGCATCTGATTTCCCTGCCTCACCCTCAGGTTTATCCTCTTCCTTGGATTTTACAGGTGTGTCCTCAGCTTTATCTTCAGATTTATCTTCAGCTTTCTTTTCATCTTCAACGCTCAATTTTTCAAGTAGACCAGCTGCAGCTGATGCATCTTTATTCTCCACTTTCTTCTTTTGGGACTCCGCAACTTCTTGAAATGTTTCCATGAAGGTCTTGCAATCTAATGATACCCGGAAAAAAGGTTAGTAATAATAAAGTGAAAAACCAAGGTGAGGAAAGTTGATTAGCACAGTTAATAAACTATCTACTTTTGGAACAAGATGACTTCTAGGAACGTTTTTTTCCGTCAAGGTTTTGCAGTCTATAGAGTATAAAGAAAAGATTTAGATCCACGGGTGGAATAGGCTGCATTATTTAAACGAAGCTGACTAGCATAGTTAATAAACTACAAGGATAGGAAAACATTCTCTGTAAGCTCAATAGTATGTGTACAAAAGTCCTAGAATTTGCCCTGTTGAGTTTTTTCAAACCACCTCAGATCCACCCCAAAGATATGCCAGACACTTTTGAAGAAATCAATGTTGTCTAGAGGTAAAACTGTTTCAGACTAAACGATACTCCAGTGATAGAAGTAAAATAAATAGAAAAATTAATAAAGTGAGCTGAAGGGCAATGCAATACAAAAGGTAACAGCATATTGTTCCCATTTCGAAAACAGTACAAATGAAACAAGAATGAAAAATGTGCAGTGTGTCAAAGCCTCTTAGCCTATAGTTTTAATGCATGTCATTGTGTCTTTTATATTTAAGCAGTCAGAAGCCTATCCCCATGCTTTGTAAGTCATATATGAGCATAAACTAATTCAATATCTTACATTGTCAAGATTGATTATTTAGCAACTACAAAAACACGAACTAATAGAAGATTACATCAAAACCCTGGATTTGAGTAAATTTAGGAGTTAATAGAGTTCCTAGCTGACCCGAAGATATGAATCCATGGCAGAGAAGATGCTTATATTAATTCAAAAGACTACATCACTCACCATCCCCAAAAATGGGAGAGAAAGGGCCACTCTGTTGGATACTGTATATTTATCCAGGGTTCCTACCTTATAGAGAGTTACAACGATAAATAACCTAATTCCTAGATAAATTTGAACAAATAGTTATTGGAGACATTGAAAGCTTCTGATGAATGGAAAGGGAGGTCTAAATAAAATTACAACTACCAAAGCTGCATCGAACAATTTTGCTGTATCTCATGCAGAGAGGCCCACTGCATTTAAAGATGAAAACCCAGAACATATCCAATATAACAATTACACGCCTCAATAGGCAACAGCAGCCACAAGTAATTGTTATCTGGAAAAGTTCCATCTGTAACATTCCTATCTTGCAGCTTTCTCTCTTCTAAGTATCATCACTTAAAATCCTCTTAAAAGTAAAATTACAACCAGTTATTCACCAATGAAACCACTCACCTTTCACCTACTTTTTCCTATCAAAGTTTATATGCAAACTATCATTAAAAGAAATTGTAATTCTATATTATACTTTCTCTTTCAAGGCACTGACTCCAAACTATTCCATTACCAAAACAACTGGCAATCGATTTTGACATGTATAGAATTAGATAAAGATAACTGAAGAAACTGGGTGAAAGATGGACCTATGAACGGAGAACTTCCCATTTTTTAAAAAGTGAAAACAAATGTTAATGAAAACAAAATAATATATATATTCATCATGGATAAAGACAACAATCAGTAAATATAAGCATAAAATTAAAAGTTTCGTGTTTAAAGTTACCATTATGAACGGATTAAAACTACTATGGATTGTAAGAATCAATCCCATTCTTGACTTTTAATAGCACCAAGTATTGATAGGCATAGGAAAACGTTCAACTTAAAACATACCACAGCAATACAGTAATTTCTTGTGATGAAAACATGTACAAACCAAACCGCATAAAAAAGTGTATACAAAACAACAAAGAAAAAAGGAGATTAAATTGAGAGCGAAAAAAAATTATCCTAGTGATACTTCGAACCGGGCACAACCACGCTAGAGCTCTCACAAATAATTTAATCGGAAGGAGAAAACAAAACAAAACGTCAAACAATATAAGATTCAAGTTTAACACTAGCATTGCCCACAACCAGATAACAATGAATCCAAAGTCTAGAATAGCCTATCAATCAATCTACAACCAAGATTTAGTAAGAAAAAAGATTCAGAGTTGTACTCACTATCAATAGATGGGAATCTGATACAAAAAAGCTCATCTTTCAATTCACCATCAGCAAAGTCAGTCGCATGCCAAACGCACGACTTCTCATTTCCAACGTGTTCTTGAACGGTCATTGATGGAAGTACTACAATCACGACAAATCAAACGATAAAATTGAAGAACTAAAGCTAAATCAAGAAGAAAAGAAAACAGATAAAGCCAAAAGAGCTTGATATATGCGGGAAAGAACAAGCAGATAACTAAGAACGAACCAAGATGGTTAGCGCAGATCTTGAGGGTTTTAGACTGTCTCATAACAAGGCGAACCCTGCCAGTCTCCTTATGTTTCAAAAACTTAACAGTACCAGCACCCCTCTCCTTCCATTGATTTCCATCTTTATCAAATCGGTACAGTTTGGATTTCCTAAAAACAAAGAATACGAAAAAACCCACATGAAAAAAAAATGAGATTAAGAGCAAGCAGATCAGATAAACAAGTAAGGAGAAAATCATACAGATCGAGAATTGCGTCTTCATCTTCTTCACCGGTGGTGACGTTGACCGCCTCCAACTTGACGATTGGGGCAACTTGAGCTCCAGTGTCTTCATCCTCCGCGGCAGGAGCCTCCTCCTCTTCTCTGCGTTCGGTATCGGAGCTCGCCATGAAAGAGGGTTTAGGGTTCGGTAGGGAATGTGGAAAGTGAGATTGGAAATAATGGATCGGAATGGGGAGAAATTAGGGTTTATATATGGGGGAAGGGGAAGTGAAGAAATGAGTAAGATTGAAAGATGAACCCCTCCCTATATAAATAATTTTATTTCCTCTTCTTTCTTACCCCTATTTTCATTTTTATTTTCACACAATTATTAATATGGAAACAATTTTTTTTTATATATATATATAATTAATTTGAACAATGATAAAACTTCTAACATATTTTTATAAATATACCAATTTTTTATATTATATATATATATATATGTGTTATTTATATCTATCATATTTATTTTGCTATATTTGAAATAACTCTAATTATTAAAAACAACCAAGAACCAAAAACCTAGTCTAAGTTCTTCGGGAACGAAGATTCCCTCTTTGATCATTTTAGACATTTTGTTTTATTTTTTAATGAATGAGGATTTTTGTACAAATAAACTTCAAGCAATTATGAATAAGATTTGGGCACATTTTAGGTTTATCCATGACCTCTCTTTCTCGTGTCTAACGATACTCTTGATTCGAATGTTAGATAGAAACACTTTCAAACCCAATCAAGAGTAACTCTTCCTTTTCTTGAATATTTGTTTCTTGCGATAATATAAAAGAAAACCACCTATATACTAGTGGGACAACATTCATATTTATTTTCTTTCTCTGACTTTTTTTATTATTAGTTTTTGAGGTAGAAAAACAAAAATTGATTGCTTATTGTGTTATCATGGTTGAAAAATAAAATAGAAACAAAAACTTTCTAAAACCTTTGTGATTGCTATTTGAATGGGGTGTTGGATTTTCTATTTTAGTTTTATGAAAAAAGAAAAAATTAGACTCGGGAAAACTTAAAACGAATCTATTTTAACTGACATGAAGATTGTACTTTCAATCTAAAGAAAACATACCTAAAAGAACATTTCTTTTAATCTCAACATAAATGTTAAAATTTAGATCTATAACCATTTTGTTTTAGACCTTTGTTAAATTAAACCTATAAACATTGTTTATTTATTAGTAAAATGATTGCTTTCTAAAACGGATACATTAACTCGAGTTTGTTTAGTTATTTCCTTCTTCTTCCCCAATTTGGGTTGAATGAATTTATTTTTATAGCAACCCCTAGTGATGGTTAGATTTTCCATTTGAAGTGAAAAAGGTGGTGAATAGAATACTATGGGTCAATGACCACATTTTCAATCCATGGCTATGCAGCAACTAAGGGTGGAGAAACCTTTTGAGCAAGAAAGAACAAAAAAATATTTGTCCCAACACTTCCTTAAGAACCAAGTTAATCTTATTTGGATTTCCATTATTCATCTCTCATGGAAAGCACATGCTTAGTATGCATATCCACTTTATTTTGGTTTTCCAATTTTCAATTTTTATTTGTTTTTAAGTATAAGAACGATCGAGACAAGTGATCAAATTTTCAATTTTGAGATAAAGTACGTCAATTATGTCTAAACTAAGTTTGCTCTAGTAGGAATTTATTAATCATTATCCATCATTAGTGGTTTGAATTAAATTAATCATTGTCTGTGGATTCTTCTCTTTTTGGCACGAAGGACGTTAATTTTGTTAGAAAAGTTGTTAATTCTTCTTCATTTTATCATGATCCCATTAAAGAGAAGATAGTGTCACATATGCTTGTGCCAGTATTCTTCAATCAAATATTTTAGTACAATTAAATTAGGGTGTTAGTGTGATTCGAACCACAAATGATTTCGTGGTCACTAACACAGATGTGTATCGATTAAGTTATGTTTGATTTGATTTTAACAATTGAAACAAACTTTAAAGTATCTTATAAAATAACTGATAGTAGTGTTTTTTACTTCTAGATAAAAGTTCAACATAACTCAATAGTTGAAGTATTTTTATAATTTGAGGATCGAGTTCTCCCCCTTCGTACGAATGTATTATATTCTTAAAAAGAAAAAAGAAAAAAAAAGTTTAAAAATATAAAACATTTTTATATTCTATAAAACATACAGATTAGCTTAGCATTATCACTGCTTGAGTGTTTAAAAATTGTTTTTTATAGGCCCAAAATTATTGGGTTTTTACTTCCAATGTTTTCCAATTTTCCAATCCAGCCCATTTTTAATTTAATTAATTATTCCCCAATTCCTCAATTAAACATTCTAATTCAAATTTCACCACACTTTTACATTCTGCTTTTGCAAAATTAATCATAAATTTAATTCATTTCCATTCCTAATTATGGTTGGTTGTTTTAAATTTTATTGAAGTAAATTTTGTAAATAGTTTTTTTTTGTTTTTCTATTTATGACAATTCCTTATAAGTTTACGAAGTTTATTTGACACTCCTTACCTTTAAAAGTTTAGAGACTATTAAGAGTGTACATTTTTTTTAATTAGTAATTCAAGACGGAATCATAACGATTTTTTTTTTGTGCTTCGTGTTGCTTCTCTTTTGAACTATTTCAATGACAGTTGAAGTATATCTTAACGCTACTGTTTAGCTTCTTCTTCGTTTCTTACTCAATCGACTATCAACAATTACATTGATACATATTAATTATCTTCATCATATAGACATAACTAATCATGTTCTTGTTTTGGATCTACTCACTGGAGATTCAAACGATGTCCTTAGACACCCTTAACAAAGACCAAACTTATAATTTAGCCTACAAATTATTCATCAATTTTTTGTTTTACAAAACATTACAACAATGAGATTAGGAGGGTTTCTTCTCATCATAAAGTATTTATAGCATTGATGGGATAAATTCCATACTATTTATGAATTCAGCACTGACAAAGTTAAAGGAAAGAAAACAAAGAAAAGGGAAAAAGAGGACAAGACAAAGTGTGAGATAGGGAGTGGTAGGGGCAAATCACATGGTAGAATACAGCAAATGTGTTTTGAGAGACAACACAATATTGATAAGGATTCAATGTTGTTGTTTTTTTGTTGTTTTTTTTTTCTTCCTTTTAATCAATGAAACAACAAATCAAATGTGTCTAATTTTTGGTATCTTTTTATGTGTGAAACCATTTATGAACATAAACAAAACAACTATTTCCCCCATCTAAACACATGTTGTTCATTATTCACATTCAAACCTCATTTCATTCTATTTTCTATATACATAGTATTTTTTTTTTTGAGGAAATAATGATATCAATGCATGTTTTCCATTCTTTTATTTATGGATTGTAATTGGATCATGACGATTTTTTATTTTTCTGTAATAATTTTGATTTTTGTTTTTGAAAAATAGGCTTATAATTTCTAAAAATGAAAAAAAAAATCAAGTTTATAAATGTTATTTTTGATGTATTAATTACTATATTTTGTTATCAATATTTAAAGGGGGTCCTCAAAATCAAATTGAAACTTTAAAAATAAAAAATTTAATAATTTTAAAGTTATTTTTTTAGAAAAGAAAACTAAAAATAAATGAAGTGTAAATAATTTTAAAATGGCAATGGAAAATAGCGAAGGTTATTCAATTATATTTCATCTAATTCTTTTAAATAGACGTAATTTTTCTTTTCAAATAGTCCTATTAACCTATCTTTTATCCACTAATTAAATTTTTAAATTTATGAATTAATTGTTAATGGCTTCTTTTGGATTGGCCATATCCTCTTTTATTTTAAGACGTCACTTTTTATAGCTAACCTAATCTTCTTCCCATGTTTTTATTGAGTCCTTAAATTACATTCACTAATCATTAAAAAAAGATATATATATATATATATATATATATATATATATATTAATTATTCATTTTAAGTTTGGTAAATTAAAGTGATTTGTTATTTGATTTTGAAGATTTTTATCTAATTTGAAGGCAAATTTTTAGGCACAAAAGAAAGGTAACAAAGTGTAATTCCCGAATAACACCAATTGCTTCATTAATATATGCCAAAAATAACAACATAATATCAATTCAATTGAGTATATCCACGAAGTTATTGTTGTAATTTCACATCTTTCATACCCCAACCGCCGGAAACTTAATCCACCGCTACCGCCACCGTCACCGCAACCGTCACCGCGGCCGTAATTATTACGTGGCCGCTCCGGAATTGTGATACCGCCAGGATTTGAATATTGGGCGTCCAATTTTCCGTGATTGTCTCTTCTTACAAACTCCGAATATTCCGAACTTGTCCCTTCCATTTCCCCTTCTACCCTTCTCCAATTCCCACATTCCCATTCTGCCCCTTCTTCTTCTTCTTCTTCTTCTTCTTCTTTCCGGCAGCTCTCCTCCGTCTCCCCCGCCGCTTCACTGCAACAACTTCTCACCGCCGACCAACCGTCCGATTCCCAATTCGGCCATTCACTCGTACTCAATTTCCCAATTCTTTCCTTACCATATATCTCATTTTCCTGGCCGCCGGATCCGGAGGGTTCGTCGGCGTTTGGAATTTCCTCCTCGTCGTCGGAGAAACTGCTGTTGACCCAGTCAAGAACGCACCTGGGAGAATTCTCTACAGCAATCTCCGGCGAGGCCTCCGCCGCCGCTAGAAATGGATGCTGCAGCAGCCGATCACAGCTCCACCGTTCACTAGGATTTCTTCTGAGACACTTCCGGAGAAAATCCCGGCAGACTTCCGATAACCATGTTGGAAACTCTGGCAAATCGTCGGAAAAGCCGATTCGACTCAGCGTATCGGCTCCGAAATCATCCCATGCCGGTTTCCCGGTGACCATTTCAATGACCGTGCACCCAACGGACCAAACGTCCGATTCCGGCCCCTGAAATTCTCCGCGGACCACCTCTGGCGCCATCCATAGAGGACTCCCACGTGGCGCAACCGAACCCCGAGACCTTTCGCCGGCGCCGTGAAGTTCAATTGCAGAGCCGAAATCAGCCAATTTCACAAACCCGGGATTCAATCCGACCAAAATGTTCCTCCCTTTAACATCACAATGAACAATTCCTTTGGAATGAATGTAACTCAAAGCCGAAACGAGGCACCATGTCCTCTCCCGTAAAAGCTTCTCATTGCCAGTGCCAGTGGGGTCATCTGCTACAGTGCCACCTGGCAAATACTCCATATGCAGGTTACGAAACGAAGTCGTGGGAGATTCATCGGAAACATCATCGCCGAGAAACCGAACAACGTAAGGCGAGTTCAACGATCGGAGAATTCGAATTTCATTCTCTAAACACTCAATTTGTGGGCGGAATCCATGACTCTGCTCCACAGACTTGACCGCAAAAATCCGAGCGTGGGGTTTTCCAATACCGAGAGAGACGGTTCCAAAGGAGCCTTTCCCGATGGGAGAATTACTTCGGGTCCAAGAAAGCGCCGTGGATTTGACCATTTTTTTCAGTGCGAAAGAGAAGAGAAAGAGAGGAAAAAGGAGAGAAAACAGAGGGAAAAGGTTGAAGAAAAGTTGAATGGTTAGAGAAATTGGGTATTGAGAGTATTTATATAGGCGCGTGGATCATTGATTATGGGGGAAAAGAAGTTGTGCTTGTGCCAAATTAAAAAAATGAATTTTGAAATGTGGATAATTTGGAAGAAACGGTTAAAAGGGGAAGGAGGCGGAATTTTATTGGGTGGATGTGCACCAAGTTTTTAGATTTTGTATACATTTCAACATTTGTCTCTCAAACTTTCTTTAGTTTTATCCTTATCCCATCTCGTTTCCCCTCCTCCTCCTAAGGCCCTCTCTTCATCCATCTACACGACTTACATCAATTTAAAATCTCATTTCAACGTTCTCCAACATCCATCCACTTTCTCTATAACTCCTCTTAAATTTTAAACAAAAGCGAATATTGGGACCAAAATAAACCTTTTTAAAATATATGATCTACGATCCAAAATACAACAATGTCAAACATATTATTTAAAACTATAATAATAAAATTTCAAAATCCAAATCTTACAGTTTAAATTCTTCATCAACCAAACAAAGAGCATCATCTTATTAGATGTAAAAAAGTTTAATAACTCATTAAAACCCTTCATCAACAAGACATTAATCATCTTCAATATACTTAAGCGTATTAATTGAAATCGATGTGAACTAATAATTTTATAAATTAAATTCTTTATAGTTGTAAGAGAAATCTAATTAATTTAACTAAATAGTGATAAATAAATGAATATAAAGGATTATATTTAGAAATGGTTAATACATCCAATTTTACACATGTATAAACTTCTTCTTATATAATAATAATAATAATAAAAAAAAAAAAGATAAGTATAAGTTATGCATTGAGGAGGACCAAAGGTGAATTGTTAAGTGACGAGTTCAAATTGATTTGAAAAAGGGTAACAAGTTGATGATAATTACAATGGTTTTTTTTTTTATATATATAAAAAGTGAATAAATTAAAGCCCCTAATTAATAGATAATTTTAATTATGGATTAAGTGGATAATTAAGTGGTTATGTGGGTAGGTGAGAGCCGTATGATTTGATGACTAAAAGTGAAGCTGACTTTATAAGATTGGTGGAAGAAACTAGGGTCTATAATGTACACACATGATTATACCCGGAAAATATACAGAGCTCATATAATAACCAAAACTCCATGAGATAAATATGCAAATAAATGAAAAAGAAAATGGTGACATGGCAAGAGGATGGAATGCCACGTCAGTCAAATAAAAGAAAAGAAAAGAAAAGAAAAGAAGGGAAATGAGGAAGGACGTGTGAAGTGGATTCCCACGATTACATGTCTCTCTTACAATTGCCGGTGGAATTTAGTTGACGTGGCCCATCATTTTCCCATTACCATTCATTTTTTTTAAAAAAATTTATTTTATTCCATTCATCTATTCTCTCCTTTCACTTTTTTTTTTTACTAAATTCGTCAACCTTTTCTTAAAAATAAATTATTGAGTTCTTATTTTTATTTTTATTATTTTTTTATTGATGGTTTTTGATTAGTCTCTCAATTCTAAAATATGTATGAAATTTAATCCTTTAGTCATTTAGTGACTATTTGATTTTTTTTATTTTTTATTTTTAATAATTATTTATTTATTTTGTTATATATTTCGTTGTCTTTGGAAAAAGAAAAAGAAAAAAAAGAAGTAGTTTTCAAGAAAAAATTGTTTTCATTTTTGAAAATGGCTAAAAACTATATTGTCTATTTAAGTATGGAAATCACAAACAAAACTTTTGTGAGAAAATATTAAAAATTTCAACGTTTAAATTAATGCTTGGTTAGTCTTGATTTTTGAATTAATCCTCGAATTTGTAGTCAAATTTTAACTCCAAAATCAAAGTTTTTTTATTTTTTTTTTTATTTTCTTTCTTATTTTTAATAAAATAGTTTTTTTTTGTATTGATTATTAAATAGAGTTGTTTATTTTGGGAAGGTTGGCAAAACCCCAACCATATCCTCGCGATCCACATCTTTGGGAAATCCTTCCAAAGATTTGGTTTATATTCCTCTCTCAATTTCTATCCTTTTTTTTTTTTTTTTTTTTTTTTTTTTTTATTTCTTGTCATCACTTTTTTAAATAAAATAACAATACCAAATAGAGAACCAATAGCACACCTCAATATCAAATTCTTCCTATCAAAAATATAAATCACTACCTCTTTAATCAATTACCCACGTGAATATATAGAACTAAACACGCTAATCGACATATATACTCGTATTTTTCCAAAGTCTAAGATCCAAATCTTAATAATTCACTTTTTATCGTACCATAAAAATTCTCTTAAACTTCTTTGTTTTGGTTGGCGGAAACATATCACGATTCTAAAAAATAGTATATATCTTGATATTAAAATGGAGGGAAAGATTTTATTTTATTTTTTATTTTGTAATTAAGAAAAGAAAAGGATTATATTAATTGTTTTCATTAATTAATTTCATAAACCTTAATGAAAGAGTGTTGGAGATATTTATAATTTTAGTTGGTGAATGAATATTATCCAAACATGCATGTACCTCAATTATATAAAATAAAATGGGTATATTCTTCCATTTTAGAAGAAGTTGACTAATTAATTAAAATGTTTAGTGTGAATAAAGATTTTGTCATATAGTATGAAAAGATATACAAAGGTAATTTTAGTTTAGAAGATAATTAATGTGCTGTGGATTTGAAGAATCAAGTTTAATTTATTTGGACAAAATATTTCCCTTTCACTCATCAATATTAGTTTTCTTCCATTTTACAACTCTCTACATTAATCTAAAATAAAAAATAATAATTCTAGATTTCTATTTAAACGTTATAGATCGAAAAAATATATTTAAAGACAATCCGTCGAAAATAAGAAGAAATTTGATCGATGACCAACGGTATTTTTAAATTTTTTTAAAGACTTAATAACTTAAATCGACCAATCGATCAACCAACTGTCGATTTGAATATTTACTAAGTAGATCTTTAGTTTATTCGATGATGACTTTCGTAGTTTGTTCGATGATTGTTTGATCGAAAAAACGACTCCAAGTGTCGGATGCTCATCCTTACTATTTTTGAATTTTAGATACAAGTTTTTTAGGTTCATATGTTTTAATTAATATATATAAAAGACTTTTTGGCGAAAAAGGACATTAAAGTGACAGCATTATAGTCAACATAGTTGGAATTGGAAAGTAGTTTGTTTTTGTGGCAAACTAAATAAATAAACCCTTTTAATATTTAGAAAGAAGAAGACGCAAATTCATCCATATCATAAAAGTTTTACCATTAAAATTTTATATTACAAAAAAAAAAAAAAAGGTTAATTTGACTACTTCCCATAAGCTTAATTAATTAATTATAACACTTAAATAAAACATTTAGAACAACTTGAAAGAAACCAAATACTTTTTCTTAAATATTTGTCAACTCAAACCTAAACTAAGTATCTAATGCCTCTGGAACAAAAACCATCAAATTTAATAATACAATATACATTACATCATATAATCTCTAAACTTAATTATGTTTTTAACCTAAATTTTTATGAAGAGGGGATGGGATACGATAATCCGATTACGAATCATATTCGACCGTTATAATCGTGAAATCCCAAATTTAAAGAACTGTTTAAAAGTAATATATTTGTTCTAAGTGGTTAAAAGACATGTGAGAAAGGGTAAATATTGAACAACCTTTGGAAAAAAGGAATGAAATAGGATAAGAGTTGAAAAGGAAAGAGAAATAGGGGAGAAGGGGAAGACATTGAATAATGATATGTTGAAAAGGAAAGAAAAAGAGACGCTTTTGAGAGAGTTTATAGAAATGGGGGAAACGGTTTTACACTTAATTTAAACTAAAAGCCAAGTGGATGTTTGAAGAGAATTGAATGCATTTGCCAAATGCCCTAAATGCACCAAAATAATAAACATTATTATAAAAAGGAATTTATTTTGGATTTTCTTTTCCAAAATTGTGAAGAAATAGCCAAAGCAAAGCAATATATTGGGAAATAGGATAAGTTAGAACAATTTTAGACGGCAGAGAAAGGGAAAATGAAAAAAGGGGAATGAATTTGTCCACATAAAATATTTTTAAAACAAAACATTCTAATTAAATAAGAAGAAAAAAGAAAAAAAAAAAATCAACTCTTTTGGATAAAGATGACAAACTCTTTTTTTCCCCTCCAAGTTTCATAGGTTTACAAAAATGTGTTTCTTTTTTTTGTATGATCGTGACAATTAATTTCCACTTGGCATCAATATTTGTTTTCCATGTCAATGTCAAAAGTTGTCGTCAAAATTAAATGATGTGATTATATATCTCACGAGGGTCGGTTGCTAATACGAGTATAGTTTGATAGTTAAAAGTTGAGACGACCTTCGTTTTTTGAGTTTTAAAGTTGAAGAATAAGAAAAAGTTAACTTTTTACGGTAAATTTGTTAGGTTTAATTAAGTTTGGACCATGAACTTAAATAAATGTTGTTACTTTAATCGTATAATAAGTTCTTATTCTAAGTAAAATTTTATTTTATCGAAACATGTATATAATAGGAAATTTAATGATTAATTTGTATGTTGGTCAAACTTTTTTTGTGAAAAATTTTACGTTGTTTTTCCTTTTTTCTTTTGTTAGAATTAGTAGGTGAATTTAGTTGAAAGCAAATCGGGAGTTAAAATAATTGTAACACTTTCGGATTAAAAATAATGAAATTAAAAATTTAAGATTCAAACGTATCGATACAATAGGAATATGATAAGTTTAAAGTTACAATTGAATTTTCTTTTAAAGAAAAAACAAAAGTCTCAAGTTGACTAAGATGCTTCATTAAAAAAAAATACTATATTCTAATAAGGACACGTGCCATAAATTTTTTCAAGAATATATATAAAATTTAGAATTTATCCAAATTGAGTATTTTTCTTTTGTTGGAAGATGTTGGGTATTGTTTTTAGTACAACAATTAAGGATCGAGGGATTTGAACCTCCCAAATTTTAGGATAAAAGATCATGTCAATTATCGATGAATTATATCGCTTTAATAAAAAGATGTTGAGTAACTCATGAGGCAAAAAAGTCAATGAGATTACAAGTGTGCTAAATACTATATAAGAAAAATTATTTTGTCTATAGTATTTTTCAATTTTAATAGTTCGAAATATTTGGAGATAAAATTTTGAACTATATATTAAAAATATAATATACATTAGGAAAATTGATATATATAAGAATTTAATATACTAGAAAACAAATTATATCTCAATTAGATACAACACACATTGTATACAATAGCAATGTTCAAACACAAAGTAAATCAAATAGTCTAACAACGTATAGATAATATTGAAATAAACTAAGAACTTATAAGAACCTTAAAGTTCTTGGAGATTCAAAAGGTATACAAAACATGTTTTAGATTAACGTTGGCTTGAAGACAAATATTCTTTTGTGAGGGCTGTAAGCGGACTACATCAATCGTCTTAATAGGATACAATAATCGATTTTGATGGAATTGCAAAGTCTTGATCTACTTAGATTTAGCAAAATTATTAGATATTTTTTCTCAACCCAACTCAAAATCGATCTGAATTTTTTTTAAAACAAAAAGAAATCTTCGATTTAGAGTGGAAGGCTAGAAATAAAGAAACAATTTTTATTTATAGTCATACAATTTAGTAAATCTTTAAAATATAAAATAAAATGAGAAATTTTCATAAATATAATAAACCAGTAAAATATTTACAATCCGTGTAACAAAACGAAAAAAATTCATGAAGGTGACTAATTTTTTAAAATATTCTAAGTTTGCCCTTCTTTTCATCGCCTTTTTTCTCTTTCTCTTATGTGATTTTTTTTCTTCTTTCCATTGTCTTTTTTTTTAATTGTTATTTGATTCAAGATCGTGTTCCAAATATAAAATATCTATTTATTTTTTATTTTTTTAAACTGTTATCTGGTTGTTCAAGATCGTGTATTGAAAAAATATTGTCAAATATAAACGATCGCGTACCAAACAATAGTCCAATCTAAACGATCGTGTACCAAATATATTATACGCGTTTTTGACGGGGCATTTTTTATATTTTCTATTATGAACCTGTGAGTTCTTTTTTTTTTTTTCTCGCAATTGTTTATGTAAATATTTTGCCATTTTGTTCTATTTTTTAAAAGATCCCAGCTAAAATTATTTGTCAAATTTAACTAGCATTAAAATTGAACAAAAAACTACAAACGTAACTTATATATATATATATATTAAATTTGTACATAAAACACACTACAAGAAAATGGAGCATTCCCAACGCTGAAAAAGACGTTGGCATAACGGACGTCGGGAAAAAGGGTATTCCCGACGCAGTCGAGACAGCGCCGGGAGAAGCGTCGGGGAAAACCTTTTTTCCGACGCATACAGCAGGCGTCGACCACGAGACGTCGGGAAAAGGTCCAATTAATTTTAAAAAACACATTATTCCCGCGTCGGGAACGGCGTCGGGAATAGGGGTTTTTCCGACGCACTTTGAGGCGTCGGAAAAACCGTTTAATGAGCGTCGGGAATGACCTTTTTCCCGACGCCATTTGGGGGATTTCCCAACGCGTCGACACGACGTCGGGAAATCCCTTTTTTATTCGAATCAGTCTGTAATTTACAGAACTGAAAGCCGAGAGGAAAAAAAGAGAGGAAGAGATGGAAAAAGAAAGGTCGAAGCCGAGATGAAGAAACCGTTCCGCCGTCGTCCCTCGCCGCCGTTCCACCGCTGTCTGCCACTTTAGGTAAGTGGAAAATTAAAATTTGTTTAGTTTAAAGTTATGTTTTAGGGTTTTTATAGGAAAATTGTTTTAGAATATGTGTATCTTTATACCTATTGAATACATTTTGAAATGATGTACCTATTAAATACATTTTGAAAGTAATTAAACTTTACGCACAAATGGTGAAAGTCATGTAAATTGTAAGGATTGTATAAGATTGTTTAGAGGGAGAGTGTACTTAATATGCTTTTCACTTTTGGGGTGTATGTTGAGGGAGGGAATTGTAAGGATTGTAAGAATTGTAAGGATTGTAAGAATTGTAAGGGTGAAAGTCATGTAAATTGTAAGGATTGCCTTCCACTTTTGTGGAATGATGAAGAAAGCATCAAGATATTGAAGAAATGTAAAGAAGCAATTCCAAGTAGAGGTGAGGGAGGGAAAAGTAATAATAATAGAGATGGTGTTGGAAAAAGAGTTGGAACAAATGAAGAAATCATCAGTTGAAACTCAACTTTCTTGTGATGTATTAATGATGACAACTTTCAGTGGTAGAGAAAGGAATGAGAAAGAATGGAACACTATTTTCTTATCCAATATGTATAATGTCAAATCTCTATATTGTAACAAAAGATTGTGAAACAATGAGACAACTTTTTGTTTTGTTTTGTTGTTTTTTAATACTCTTTCCCCACTCCTTCAACAATCATGTGGAATTAATATAACAACAGTTGCGGATATGTGTGTTGTTGTTAAAGAAGAAAGGGAATAACCCTTTTTTTATATATAGATATAATAAGTGACTTCACCATCATCTAATCTAAAACTATAATATGCTTTTATTCATTTGAAACTAATTTTAATCGTATAAAAATTGTACTATCCTATATATAAAACATAATGTAACACTCAAATTGTACTAGTCATTATGTCATATCGCCGATCAAATTTTATGGAGACGGACGATATGTTCCTCCAGTTTGAGGACGATTTAGATAACATCGCAGGAGGGTCGTCATCTGTGGGCGACAATACGAGTGAGTCTAAGAATTTTTTTTTTATTTTAACTTACAAATATTTCATGTTCTTTTTTCTAACTTTATATGTCATTATCAATTTATTGAGCAGAGTCTTCTTCTCAACAAGCGACTCCGACTCCTAGGAGACGTGCGCAGTCTCGACTCTTAGAGTTAGAGCGTCACGTTGCAATAAATGGACGCATTCCGATGACGATCGCCCCTGGAGCGGAGAAGCTTATTTCTCCACACGCCGTTTGCTTCAGTCAGGCGATAGGCGTGTGCGTGCGAAAGACATTTCCCGTCCGCTGTCTTAAGTGGGCGGACGTTGGGAGAGAATATATTGAGGTCGTCAAGGGCGATCTCCAGGTAATTAAATGCACTACACATTTATATATGATTTCATTTGAAACATATCTAACTTTAACCAATCTAATGTGTTATGTTTGTAATGTGTAACGATTCTTTGTGCTTGATTTCAATGATCAAGCAATGAACAGGTTTGTTGAGCATCAGATGGTCACGACCTTTAAAGAGTTCCGGACCGACTGTTATAGACATTTCAAAAAATACTCGTGCCAACCCACCAAACGCATTGGTTGGACGTGATGAGGATTGGCACTTCCTCTGCGACCATTATATCAGCTGTGCATTCTAGGTATTTGTCATGATTAATTATGATAACAAGTTTTAATATAAGAAATAAATAATATAAATAAACAATATAATTGTTTTAATGCAGGAGCAATCACGGACGAACAAGGCTGCTAGACAGAAGCAGCCTTACAATCATAGTAGCGGGTCCAAGTCGTTTCTACAACGGCAGTATGAACTCGCTGAGAGAAAAGGCGAGCCGGTCGATCGTGTGGAATTGTTCCGGGAAACACACGTTCGAGCTGGGACATTCATGTCGCAGGCCGCCGAGGATGCGCATGTAAGTTTAGCCCTTATTAATTATCCACTTTCATTATATATTTTGCGCGTTACCTAACATAGTTTTTAAATTTATTGTAGAATCAAATGCTGTAACTCCAATCCCAGCCTACCCTAGAGGGTAGTCAGCCACTCTCTGAGAATGAGATATGCGATCAGATGTTGGGTAGACGACCAGACTACTTAAAAGGCCTTAGTTGGGGACCCGAGCCGAAGGCCCGCATAACGGTGAGTATAAGCAGTTCATCAACATCTTGTTCGCAGTCCACAGAAAAAGAGATTGAATTACAAGCTAAACTTCAAGAAGTTTTGAAACGGATTGAAGTACAAGATAGAAATCACCAAGCATTAGTTTCACAAGTGGAAAGTATGAAAAAGATGATAGAAGAATTTACTCGTGCACAACAGGGACCACCACATGATCCCTAGCTCTGCGGTACGTATATGTCTCTATTATTCTTAAGTTTTTGCAAATATATGATTATGTACTAAATTTAGTTATTTTTATATCATTTTTAGAACCAAAGGTGTAGAATGACGCGCATACGCACCTCGTTGGAAGACTTTTTCTTATGTTTATGTTTTTTCTATTTTGAGAACTATATTTATTGTAGTGAACTTATTCGTATTATTAATTTTAATTCTATTTTTTTAATTTTTGTTTGTATATTTCTTAATTTATTTTAATTTATATTCAATTTGTTTTAATTTAATCCAAAACGTCAGAAATTTTTTTTGAGCAATCTGAACATCATTGTGAATGTTTGAGCAAAATATTATAAGAAAAAAAGTAGAAATAAAATATTAAAAAAATATATAAAAAGGAATTCCCGACGTAACGAAACGTCGGGAAAACAACGTTGGGAAAGAGGATTTCCCGATGCCAGAAAGTGCACCGGCATAGTCTGCGTCAGGAAAGAGGCAATCCCGACGTAGGCTATGCCGACGCTTAGTTAGGCGTCGGGAGAGGCTGTCCCGACGCCGCGTTGGTATGGCGTCGGGAAAGCCTCTCCCGACACATTTCTCCCGACGTCGTTTTGTACGTCGGGAAAGGTTATCCCGACGTACTTTTCATTTTCGCCGACGTTTTGTGGCGTTGGGAGTACCCCCGTCTCTTGTAGTGACACCATCTAATTTGATGGTTTCAATCCAATTGAAGTACTTTCTATCCGTGAATTTAACCTACACAATTAAATCTATTTTTCTTCCCATGTTCAAATTGAAAATGTTTTACTTCCTTGTGCTCTAACAAAAATATCCAACGATATAATATTAGATACAATACATCTAACTAATTGAAGTATGTTCATGTAATAAATTTCCATAGGGTTTGATTTCATTATCAATAGCATGAGAATCGGAAAGAATACATATAGCTAATTAGTGTCAAATTTTGATAGCAAAATGGCAATAGAGAGCCTTTTTATTTTCTTTTTAATTTTTCGTGGGAGAGTTTGGTTTCTAATTTTTATTTGAATGTGACATTTTGATTATAAAATTCGATCCATAATTATCAACTTTTAATGTGGAGTTGGTGGAAGGATGAATGAATATGTAACCAAAGAAAATTAAAAAGACATTTGTAAATATATATAGAAATTATAATAGAACAAATATATATATATATATATATATATATATATATATATATATATATTCGTAAGTATTTATTATGATTAATTATGGTCCATTCATATTTAATTATGATCATTTTTATAAAACAAATTATTATAAACATTTTTTAAATGTTAAATATTAATTCAAATTTTCCTTAATTTGGTGGATTTCATCTAAATGGTTCAACTTAGGAGAAGTGGGTAAGCTTTTCTAAAAGTAATATGTCAATTTTATTGCATATATAATTAGTATAAAATATGGACTAATTAAGATATTAAATACATTTAAATTCTCCTTTTTATATCGTTCAACTAAAAAATAATGGACATTTTTAAATATAGTAAAATAAACTAAAATATTTACAAAATATAAAAAAAATTTAGATTATATTAATTATAGAGATCGATAGATTTTATAACTGTCTAAGTATATATCAGTATCTATCAATGTCTATTATTGATAAAATCTGAAATTTTACTGTATTTTTTGTAAATATTTTGTTAAATTTATCATTTTTTACAATTCCTGAAAAAATAATTGATAATGAACTTTACGTATTTTATTAAGTTCGATAATTAAGTTATCATATTTTCTATAAAAATAGGGCAACCATCAAATTTTAACCCTAAAATTGTTAGGATATGTTGTATCAATTGTATGTTCTAAACTTTCATTTTCTTCAATTTTGACCCAAAAAAACTAAGTATAAGTACTACAATCTTACCCTTAAACTTTAAAAAGGTGGTGCTATTTAAACTTCTAATACGTTCGAATTTGTTCATTGATCAAACTTATTTTTGTACAAAAGTATATTTTATCGAAGATATCTACGTGGTCGGTCGAATAGAACCAAAGTAAAGATTACTACCACTTATAAGTTTGAAGTCGATTTGATTAAATTAAACATTTAAGGCCCACATGACACAATCAAACAAATTTATAAAAAGAATGATATTTTTTTCAAATAATTAGACATTGTGTTTTAGCCGTAAAATACAATAATTAATTCACACAATCAAATAGGCAAAGTTTTTGAATAATTACCATTATCACTATTCACTACACACTTAAAAAATAACAGTGATAACACAACAATAATAAAACATCATTACAAAGACTTGCAAATGTCGAAGGTTGCTTTTACTAAATTCATAATTATATCACCCAATAATGTTACAACATCAATTGCAACCCAACCCCTTCATCATAATTGCCCATCCCATTTCTCCATTTTTCTTTTCAAATCTTCACAAATATTTCCATCATTACCATGAAACCATATATCATTTGATTTTTGACATCCAGACTTAGATTTCTCTTTAGTTGATTATATAAGTAGTCATTCATTGGTCTAACTCACAAATGACAATTCATGCAAATTTATATTTAATATGTGATTTATTGTTTATTTGAAATTTTAGAACAATATACATTCTATTCTCGAATTCAAAAGTTTATGAGTATATAAATGAAAACAACATTTTTTTGGATAAAAAGAAAGTTACGAGAAATGACGTACGCTATAAATTGAACACACGAGATGTTTATGGAGTGAAGTGAAATGCAAAACTAGGAATAATTTTCACATCTCTTTTTCATTACACTTTTTTATTTTAAAAATTATTAAATCTCCTAATAAAAATAATCTCATTTTATTTGCAAAGACATAATTAAAATGTTTCATACCTATAATTTCTAAAAGTTTAAATTTAAATATTACAACAATATACTTATTATGATTTTGATCTAATAGAAAACTAAGAAAGAATAATCATGATAAAAAGTTAAGAGTATAGAATTCATATACTTAAAATTTAATATCGTATGAAATTTTGTTGACACTCGAATGAATCGATTGTGATAAAATCATATAAATAAAATAACTCACCTCACCCAACCAAGATTAGTAAGAGTTTAAAGACTTACTCAATCAACAAAAGATGACAGAATCTTCCAAGTTTAGGGAGTAATTAAGAGTTAAAAAAGAGAAAAATAATTGAAACGAAATAGTTGACATTTAGGAAAAGGAATTATAATAAAAGAAAGAAAAAGAAAAAGTGGGAAATAGTTGGATGTCGGATAAGGCGGGGTGATGTCGTCAGATATTAAGACAGAGATTTAAAGGAAAGCCGACATGTCGAAGTGCATGAAGAACACGCGCTCTTTCCTCTCTGTCCTAAATAAGAATTCAATGACCAAACCCAAATGGAAATATGTTTATTTTGTTTCATTAATTGGTATTATGTGTTTTGTCTTTAAACAATTCAACAACCTCCTAACTTTTTACTCTTTCTTATCTTCTTCTTCCTTTTTAATGGATGAGAAAAAATTCTTATTGTTAAAATGATTAAAATTAATTGATTAAGAAATTACATGACATTGTCAACGTGAGCTTAGTTCAACTGATTTAATCATGACCAAAGGCTAACGTAAAAGTCTTTAAATTCATTGAAATTTACCAAAATTAAACTAAAATCTAATTTGGGTTACTAGAAGAAAATATGATTTTATATATTAGCTTCACAATACACACAAACTAAATGTGAACATTAAGATAAGAAAATTGGTCTTTTTCAATCAACCATTCAAAGAGGAGTTTGTAAGTATCCAATAATAATTAAAGCTTCACTCGAAGAAGTTTGGGGTAAGTTTAAGTCTAGCTTCATCAAAATTAAACTTTGACTCATAATAAATAAAGCTCGAATATGTATTATATTAAATAAAATTTCATCGTCTTAAATTCCTTTATTCATATGAATTTTATTTATACACCATACAAAGATGTAGCAAATGATACTTTATAAAGTAGCATGAGCTTTTACTCTATAATAATGCATGAAAGTTGTTGCCCCTTTTTATGAATTTAAATTAATCCCAATTTGGTCAAAACCTTCTGATAAGGTATGGTATGGTATGGTATGGGTATGAAGTTTATTTTAAGTTGTAAAGATCTTCTTTAAAAGAAACACCCAGCTCCAAACAATATGATAACTTCATATCAACATTATTACTAAAATTACGTATCATAAAGTCTCTCATGCAAATATCATAATGAGAACTGAGAAGAAAAAAAATGTTAAAAAAAGATAAGAGAGATTGGGAAATTATTATGATCATGAAGCTAAGAAGGCGTGGGAGAGAGGAAGAAGGTGTGGTAGCCAACAATGGAGACCAAAATGCTGATTTTAGGTCAAATCCTTGTCTTAAAAAATGCCATCCTAACATCATACAAAAATATTCCATATGCTGTCAATTATATTATATTCATATATCATATTCATATTTCATATTCATTCAAATTTCAAAATAATAATTAATCAATTTATAAACTTTATTCTTTTGTAAAAATGCGTTTTATGATATTTGAATTATGATGGGAATCAATTCACATCAAAAGATAAGCACAAGAAGGGGAGATGCGAGTGAGTGAGTGAGCTCTCTCTCATTTTGGCCGACAATACCAACTTATGACATATGACCCATGTTTTTTTGTTCTTGTTTTTATGTTTGGTCTTCCCATGCAACAACTTTTCCTAATCTCTCTTCTATACCCTTTCTTTAACTTCTTAATTAATTTCAATTGACTTTTCTAGAACGTTTCATAAATTTTTTTCCTTTACTTATGAACACTTAACAAGTCAATTCCAAACATACTTTCCATTAAGTAGGACATCAATCCCTATATTTCAATAAAGAGTCCTAATTTTATCTCTCAGTCAATTCTCTTTACAATCGTTTTTAAAAATATTTAATCAGTTATCTATCCAATTATTATTATATATGTGTGTGTGTTTCTTTCTCTTTTCAAAAGGTATTGTATCAAAACATGGGATACAAAAATCGAACCTCTAACTTCGAGTTTGATAGTACAATAACTAATTAATGTTGGTTAAACTATATGCTCATTCTAGCCATTATAATCTTTGTTCACAGAATTTCTAGTTTGGATTATCACTTCTATTTAGCATTAGCATTAGCATGTCATAAATAAGATATTATTTTCTTTTATGATCTTTCAACCATTCTTAAATAATACTTTTTTATATAAACAAACAATTGTAAACGGATTTGTACTAGAAATTTTTTGTGAATTTATTTTTAATAACTATTATAAGACAATGTAGATTTGAACATTTATTTGCTCCTTAATTACCGTTGATATAATTTCAAAGCATTTTCATCGTTTTTTTTCTTCATATATCTAATGGTCAGAAAATTATTATATGGTAGTGTTGTTGAATAATATATAAATGACATGATTCTTAAATTAAAGACTAACAATAATAAAGCTTCATCATCATTCTCCATCATCAACATCTAATAACTTTCATTCTTATGCCTATTATTCCCTATTTTCCCCCTTAATTATTCACCCAAAAGCTACCCCATGATGAGTACTGAAATCAAAGTATTTTTAATCAACTTTCTATATAACGTATTGAAAAATAAAAAGGGTAAAACCACTACTCAATGCTCTTACAAGCTATTAATTATTGTTTATGCTTTTAAACATCACATCATACAATGTACGTATGATGCTAAATTAAAAAAAAACATTACGTATTATTGTAAATACTATATATATTTAGTTCAATTAATATCTTGCATGTATTTGAAGACTAAAAAGTTTGGTGTGTAAATTTCTTCTCCAACGTGTACTAAAAAAATGTTAGTATTATATATTTCTTGTACTAAAAATGGTTGTTGAATAATAATATGGACATGACAGCCTTTAAATAATATATTTTAGCTAATGGGAATATATGGACATGGGATATGTTACAATAATAATAATGTTGTTAATATTATTTAATGTATATAACAAAGACTAAATATAATAGACAATAATAAAATACATACTTATGTTTTTAAATTTGGTGGGTGGTTGTTCATGTTTTAAATGGGTTTTAGATTTTTAGTTGACTAATAGAAAAATAAGTTGATCAACCATTAAAATTTTTGGGATGGTATATTATTAAATTCTCAAATATACTAATTCAATCGTGACTTATTCTAATACTTTCGAGTTTCTCTTCTTCTTAATTTTATTTTCCTTTTTTTTTCATCTTAGGCGATATTTTTCACCATCGTTAGATTCCAAAGGAGCACGAGATCTATAATAATGGAGTGGATCAAATAATAACTTATTATTATTTATGTCTATAAATTTCCTTTAGAAAAGTTCAAACAACAATCCTTTTAGGATTTGGTCAAAGTAAAAGTGAAGTTGGCTCAAGCTGAGGTCGAGCTACTCGGATCAACCTCATGACATATTTTCTGTTTCAACCTTTCTCTCTTTTCTCCCTTGCATTGGAGGCTACTTGTATACTGTAGTCTATTGGCAAAATAATCTTATTATTTTTCCTGTTGTATTATTTTTACCTTTAATTTTAGAATTTGTCCACAAGAGTAGACGAAAATCTTACAAGGTTTGACCGAGTTTAGAAAATTAAATTTAGAAAATCTATGTTTTTCTTTTTCTTAAAAGAAAAATAGTGTGAAAAAATGAAAGTATAGTAGACGAATTAAATAAAATAAATAAGTTAATGTAGTGAAGAATTGAAGTATTCAAGAACGTGTTGACTCAAAATCAGCATATTTTCAAAACTAAAAAAAGAAAAAGAAAAAAAAGAAGTTTGAAAAATTAAAGAAAAAGAAAATTGTGTTCCCACTTCTCTTCTCATACTTTGCCAACTTCATTTTGGATTCTCATTCTTCTTGATGCTTTGCTTTCCCTTCCTTCCTTCCTTCCTTCCTTCCTTTTGTTTTATGTGAAAGTAATACAACATATAATTCCACTTTCATAACTTCACTTTACTATAAATCCATCCATTAAACTCTACATTAATCTCCATCTCTAACACTTCGATGAATGGATATTTTAAATTCCAACATGAAACTATTTCTAATTAAACACTTTCTGCTCACATTTTATTAAACCTAAAACTAAGTCCTCTTGTTTTCAAAAGAACCAATACTAAGTCCTCTTGTTTTCAAAAGAACCAATACTAAGTCCTCTTTTTTTCTGCTAAATTTGATCTGTTCAGTTGAAAATTTTGTTAAATGTTACAGAAATGTAAAACAGAAAGGTCTAAATTTGAAGATTGATTAGTAGTTCTGATTATGTTTTGATCTTTTCTCTGCTGGATGGAGATTTCTACATCTCCAAACAATTAAATTTGTTGCAACAATTTAATTAACTAACTAAAAAGCCTAAAAAAGCAAATAGTTTGGTATCTCTTTAAATCATTTGATAACATATTCATATGAAGTATCATCTCTAAAACAATTGACAAGGGAAGGAGTCCCCCCCTTTTGTATGTGATCATTTCATCTTTGAGAATTCAGAAAAATTACACTTCAAACGGTAGTGAAGGAATCATAATAAATATGGATATTATTAAAAATTGGAGTCATAAATACAAAAGAATATGATCAGTCAAATTACATTCACAAAACCCTAATTAGATTTGAAAGGCTAATCAGAGAGACAAAATTTTCCCCTCCCATCAGCCCCCTATTCTCATTAAAATTATGGGGTTAGTTCAAATTTTCAGGCAGCAGCAGCAGCAGCAGCAGCGTCGTCATCATCAAATCATTATCATCCTCTCTACTATAAATATTACACTAAAACTAATACCAAATTAGATGAAGTTAGCCAATTGAATTAGTACTACACTAATGTCATCAACTGAACCTCTTGAAAGTGAAAGCTCCACAAGCTTTTTACAAGCCATTAATGGCTCTGCCTTCTCCATTCCTACACACAACGGATGTGCAATATCAACTGCTTCTTGATTGCTCACCTGAACAAAAGAAAATAACAATATGGTTTAGTATAATTGTCTTCAAATGGAGGAGGTTTTTGTGATTAATGGATCACACTCGGGTTTTAATCGCTTACCGTTTCCCATAATCCGTCTGAGGCCAAGATCAAGAACTCGTGTCGTGGCTCGATACGAATTGCCCTTGTCTCCGGTTCGGCTATCACCCATTGTTTGAGGTGAGCATCCCCAATTCCTCTTGTTACAGCCAGAGATCCCTGGACTCTCCAAATTCCATTGCACAAATCAACATATCCACCCTATAGAACACGCCAAAAAAAGTACACCAAATTCAATTTTCACATATATCATCACTCCATCAACATTGAACAAAGGCTAATTTGTTAATGAATTAATGGAATCATCATCTACCAATTCAATTCTTACCGTGGACTCGATCCTGTGCCTTTCGTCTTCCCGGGATGGGCGGTGGTCGGAAGTGATGGCCTCGGCAACACCTTGGCTGCTGAGAACGGCACGACAATCACCGGCGTTGGAAATAACAAGGTTGCCTTTCTTGATAAGGGCCGTTACACAACAAGAACCACCACGTTGATCCTCCTTGAGGAAATCAGAATCTGTGGTGAGGTAGCCATGTTTAATAGCTTGTTCAAAATCAGTTTCATTATCACCCATTCTCTCAATTTCATTCAAAACATTCTTCTCTAAGTTATTTGCTGCAAATTCAGCTGCCTTTACACCTCCATGTCCATCAAATACACCAAAAAACGCCTGAAAATTCAATAACAATAACCACAAAAATTAAGTCCGGTTTGTTCTAATACTTTCAGAATCTTCCCCTAAAATTAAAACCCAGATAACAAAATGAAAAATTCTACAAAACAATTTTTACCTCTTTAGAATTTCCATTAATATCAACAGCAGCAGAATACCGATCTTCCATAGCAATTCTCCTCCTACCTCTCTTACAATACACAGAATACCCATCTCTCTCGGCTTCCACCACCTCCCTAAACGACGATGGCGAAGGCATCACCGGAGCGCCAAAACTCAAAGGTGTCAACGGAATATCCAACCTAGCGGGTCTCTTCCTTTTCAAGATCGCGCTCGACGACGATGACGAAGGAGAAGAAGTTGAAGCGAGCGCCACCGCTGCCGCCGCTGCCGAAAGCCCAGAAGGGGGCTTCGGAAACCGAATGCGGAAAGGGGAAGAAGGAGAAGAAGGAGATGAAGAGCAAGAGGAAGAAGCCTGCGATGACTTCAAATGAGCTAAAGTGAGCGTCAACGCCTCCGGCGCCGGAGAAATGATCGAGGTCTTGTTGCAGAACATGGAGGATGAAGGGGAAAATCCCGGGGAATTGGAAACCGCAACAGAGATAGACATATTAAAAAGCTTGTAAAAGAAAAACCCAAATTCAAGAACTCAAGAGAATCAAAACCCAGGTAAGAATTTTTCTTCAAGTATCGATTTGTCGTTCCAATTTGGAAGAATTTTAAATTAGGGTTTCGGAGGAAATGGAAGAGAAAAAGGGGAATATAAAGGGGGAATGGGTCAGCGCGTGTTCGTTTTTAATTCCGTGTTAGTAGCGGGGAGGTGGGGACAGTTGGATTTGGATTATTCTTAACGTATTTTGACTAATATTCCTTTTCATTTGTGTGAAATCCCCATATTACCCCTTCTTTCTCTTTTCCTTTGTGACTTGAGTCAGTCAAAGGTTACAATAGTGAGTCGGCAGCTAGTGTCCATTTATTATGGAAGAAATTAAACATGTTACATATGATTTGTTTTGTATTTTGTTTTTTCTTTCTTTCAAAGACCAAATAGTCTTGGCCATTAAGGTATTGAAACCATGTTTTGTAGGCCGACTTAAATATTTATATTGTACACATTGATAACCTATGGTTAGGAATGAACTATGAAAGTTAGGAGGTTTCACTATAGAACTTATTACAAGATGTCATCACAATGTAGTTGATACTTTTATACCGTTTCACATATGGAGTAATATGTAATGTTATTTTTAATTTATATCTTTTGGTTACATCTTTTTACAAGTTGCTATATACTATAGTTTTCTTGATTACTCTTTGGGTTCAATGATACTCATCATAATTTTGTAGACAAATCATGATATGATATTGTTCAATTCGGTGTAAATTTTATAGTTTTGCTTTTGGTTTCATCCTAGGGATCTTGTACTATTGGAGATAATTATTCTCACTCACAAATCTTCTCATTTCGCCAATGTGAGATTTTGTTAATAATTTCAAAAAAGGAGTTTGCAATCAATTGTACAACCGTTTCTCAAGTATTCACAGGAGTGTTGACCATGGATGCTCTTGCTTCTTTTTTAATAGTATGTTGATCGTGAAGAAGGTGAGATGGTTGAGGTTTGGCCTCTCTAAGATATTTCTAAGAAAAATTAATGAATGTAAAAATTTTAATCATTTTCCTATAGTATGGCTAGAGTAAGAAGTAGCTAGATCATGAATGACATGAACCACTCAAAGATATTGCCTCCCGAAAGTAATCCTAGGAAAATATTAAAGTATTGTGAGACTGTAGAAAAAGATGTTACATGATTAATATTTGGTCTTTCAAAATAATCGTCCTACAGTATATACAGAATCAAAGTGTGTGAAGCCCTAATCCTTAACTTTGTGTATTGATTTATAAAAGATCAAAGTTTTGCATGAATAGTATGCCTTAGTTGAGGAGCTTCTCACTTGTGATACAAATTTTTTACCAATTCTAAATAATGAAATATTTTTAAAAAGAAAAAAGAAACATAGCCAACAAGTTGTGATGATGATCCAATTGAATAGGGGTCAATTTCTTTTATCTTAAACTATTAGAAAAGACTTGGAGTAGGTAAGAGAGAGCCAAAGTTAGAATAAAGTGTTAAAAAGATAGGAGGAGGAGGAGGAGGAGGAGGAGAGGGGCAATGAGGTCATTGTGGGGTCAAAAGTCATAAACATAGAGTTAAATTTCCAAAATGAGATTCTCCAATTTCAATCATCCTTTTTGACTGAAAAAGAAGACAATAAAAATAATAATAATAAATAAATAAATAAATAAATTAGAGATTGTGAAGTGGAAAGGACAGCTGTCGTTTGCGAGGGGTGGGACCCATACATCAGAGTTTCGGATATTTCTCCGAAGTTACCGTTATAATGGAAAGGCCTGTTTTCGTAATTTTCAACAATTTCAAAAATATTAGAATATATTTCTGTATCTCTTTTTCTTCTTTGAGGCGACCGTTAGGTGATGACGTCATGTACCAACGTCTCTATCACATGCAACGCTGCGTTTTTATTTAATTTTAGTAGTTCAATCTAATTTTGAACTTCTTCTTCCTTCTCCGCGTTGATTTGGCAAATAAGGATAATCTTTACACTTACACCGCCCACTCTCCTAATTGTCATCTACTATTTTTCTTCCATTGAAACATTTGAATGTTTAAACATAATATATGGGTCATGTAATTTGAACTAAGATTCTTTATATCACTTAGTTTAATCAACTGTTGGTTTGTGTTTATCTTTTTAAAAGTTAATCACTTATAATTATTTTAGATTTTGATGGTTTTTTTTATTGTCGATCTCACCGTTGTTGAACTTAAAAGTTAATGTAATAGTAGTAGTAGAATTCAAAGTCTTTAAACTAACTTTTCCATATTAAAAGATTAGGTTAAATTCAAGGAGTTATAGTTATCTTAGTTACCAAACTATATGTGTTTATATTGGTATGTTATTGCATTAGTTTCTTTTTAACGTTAATGTTAGTTTCTTTTTCTTTTTTAATAATTTGATAAATTAAATGTTAAAACCTTCACTTTTCCAACTCCAAATATTATCGAAACAAAATTGTATTTTGTTAAACAACAAAAACTGTTCCTGATATTTTCCAAATCTTTAAAGTTCTTTTCAATTGGGTCCATCTTTTTTAAATATTCCGAAAAAAAAAAAACAGTTATTAGGTTAGCTACGGATATTGATATCTATAAAGACATAAAGTTGAAAATGAGCACGAAGCCGCCCAATTTATACTATAGTTACCTTTAAGAGCTATCTATATATTATATTCACAAATACGTGGTTTCAAAGGTAAGTTTTACAAAATAAATAATTAAAGTAATTGGATAAACAAAATTAAAAGAAAGATGTCATTAAATATTTTAAATTGATTCATTTATAAGAGTTTAATTAATACATAATTACAAGTTTCACACAAATTTTTTTCAAACGAAATGCAGCTAATAGTGTATATTGCAGTATAAGTTTTCGCCAACTACGATTCAGAAACTTCGAATAAAATACTGGGACAAAAGAACACATAAAATCATGACCCAAAATAGTGTCCCTATACTCCCATGCATTTCTCTCAACTAACAATGAATCATCTATTACTTTACAAATTACATCATAGTAGAAGGAAAGATTAAAGATTAATTCCAATATATCCCTGAATTCAATTACATTAGAACAATAAAAATAAGGTTAAATATAAGAAAAATAGGTAGGGGGTAGAGCTAAAAGAACAATGCAGTATAAAACAATTGGTTCCAAGTATCAGGTAAGCCAGGAAGACACCAATGGCTACAATCAGCTGATCTATCTGGGTTAGCCCTTTGTTGAGGATTCAAATCACCATTATAAATGGAAGGATGTCCATCTTTTCTTAGCTCAGACAACATTGTTATGTCCAATAAGTATACTGGCTTCCTCATCTCCCTTATCACTTCATCCACAACCCTCATTTGAATAGGGTACGCTCCCGGGTACGTCGTCCCCCCCATGGGTGCCGTTTCCCCATAACAATTCTTCGTTGATGTCATCATTGATGCTGTCCCTGTCCCTGTGTTCCATTCAGATGGACTAGTATATCCACAAACATGAGCAACATTTTAGCTATGATCAAGTGAGAATATCCAAAGCTCTAACTAGAGAAATATTAAAACGAAAACCAAAACCAAACAGCAAATATTTGGTTTTGTGAAAATCAAACCGAATCGGAAAACGTTGGTTTCCTTGTAATTTTAAACCAAACCAAACTAAAATTTTGATTTAGTTTGAATTGGTCCATTGTTTTATTTGGTTGGTTTTAATCTCCACTCCTATATCTCTGACTTCTTGATCAAACACACACACGTCTATATATTAAAAATAAAATACAAGAGCTAAACCTAAGATGGTATTTTATGCCAAATCCAGGGAATCAGGGAACAGGACACATGATGTTGGAAAGATCCTTAGTCTCAATGTTTTTCTAAACAAGTTTTATTAAACAAATTGAAAATATATGTTCAGATCAAATCACTTTGAATTATTGAAAGAGATAAAGGCAACAGGTAGGGCCATGAAGAAGCTTCAAGGAACCATCATTTACAATTTCTTTTTCCCTTTTAAATTGAACACATCCAGCTTGAAATTATTTTACAATAATATTATTGAGAATTTTATTGTTTTTTTCCCTTTGCATTCATTCAGATTATTAAGAGCAATTTGTAATGTTTAACTAAAAAGAAAAAATTAATAAATACTCAATTTTTAAAAATTGATCTGTCCCTCTCCCACCGACACGTTTGGAATCGGCTAACTTGTGTAAGAATTTTTTTCCCACATTAGCACTAATAATAAAATGTGTTAATTAATTAAGTTAAATAATTGAGTTAACAAAATTCCAAAAATAAAAAGTAGTTTTTAAAAATGATTTTTTAGCTTCTAAAAGTATGGGTAATTTTTTAAAACGTTTGTAAAAGTAAATAAAGAAACAAGAAAACTCAAGGTGAAATGGTATTTATATGCTTAATTCTAAAAAATTAATACCAAATAAAGCTTCAGTTTTCGGTTTTTGTTTTTCAAAAACACTTTTGAAACTGCAAGTGAATTTTATTTTTATTTTTTTTAAAAGAAAAGTAGTGTAGTAAAACAATTTTCTGTTTTTAAACTGATTTTTCCTCTAACATTCATTTGCTTCCATCTTTGGACATATCTCTTCTTAATAAGTTTCTTAATCCAAAAAGAAAAAGAAAAAGAAAAAAGTTTAGGCTTCTTAGAAATGTAATATGAATTCTTCCAACTTAATAAAGTAGATTCAACAAATATCTTTTTCGATTTATTTCTTATAATAATTTTTAGATTTTGTAGTCTAAATAATATAATATAAGTTCTTAAAATAATATTGTTATGTTTTCAAATTTTGAATTAAAAAAATTTAAAATTTTGAAATGCTGAATTACATGAAGAAAAAGATTGATAAATAAACTATGTTTATTTCTGTAAAATTCAATTATGCAATATATAATTTAGAGCAACGATCAGGTAATGACAGTGCTCCTTGGAATAAAAAATTTTAAAAACCGAATAATTTAATTACACCCTCAAACTTTCGAAGATAAAAGTAGATTCTTAAACTTCTACGAATGTTAAAATTAGAACCTAACCTTATAATAATTCTAGAAATTGGACTTATAGAGGATAAAATTGAACCCACAAACTTATACATGATGTTATACATGTAAGTTTGAAGGTCCAATTCTAACACTTGTATAAGTTTAAGGGCTACAACTATCATCATATTTTAGATGTGGTTTTCACAATTCACCTAAAAAATTATCAGTTAGTAATTTTTTACCAAATGACCATTTAAGTTGCATAAAGGTAAAGATAGGTGCAATCCGAAAAAAACATGCAAGTATTTGCCTATAATTTATATTATATGATATTGTAAAATAATAATTATACAAAATATGTAACACCAAATAAACATATTTTCATACACACACTACTTTAAAACAAATATATCTAAAAACACTAAAACTATGATACAATTATTTTTTATTCCTTAATTTCAAATTTCTATTTTCATATCACTACTTAAACTCACCCTCGTATAACCAATACAACACTTGACCAACTTTATAACTTAAACTTAAAAGGGCTAAAATGGTAATTTAACATTAAAAAAAATATCTAAAATGCCTACAATGAGACCCAAAGGAATAAACAAAAGAAAGACAAGAGCCCAAATGGGCATTGAGAAAAGGATTTCTGGTGCTTGGTGCCATTGGCAGACCAAGCCAACATTCAATAATTACCTAAGCTATAAAGACACAAGACAGTACATATTCTTTTTTTTTTCCTTCATTCAGACACGCTATTGGATATTATATTATTTTATTTCATAGATCTAACGCAATAATGTTAGAATTTTTTTTGAGATAAAAGAGACTTACTTGTAATGTGTGGGGGAGATAGCTTGGAAGAAAACCCTTGTTCTAGAGACATCAATGTTCTTCTCAACCCAATCAGCCCATGTTCTTAGAGCCTTTTCCATTGCACCCAACCGATCCATGTCTTGATAATATGATCCTCCAGATTCCATGTAATCCCACCTAAAACAAACAATCCACACCCTTCATCACATCACATCACATCACATCACATTACATCACATTACATCAATGGCTAAACTAAAAGAAAATTCTCAAATTCCACATTTATTCCAAAAATACCCATATTAATTCTTTCAAAAGTTCTAATAAAATCCATTAAAAAGTTGAACAAGCTGACTCAAACATCTGTTGTCAGTCCGGAGTAGTATGAAAGTATTTTTGAAACAAAAGGTAAAGATTGTTAAGGGTAGATTTTGCAAATTAGCCTACATTAATCATCTTCTTCATCAAAATATCAAGTTTCATAACGAACGCTCGCAGAGAGCTTTGAAATCCATTAAAACCTTGGAAGAAAACTTTAGGACATGAAACAGTGTGAAACGCATGATGAGGGTTGAGTGTGAAACGCATGATGAGGGTTCTAAGTAGTATTATGTAGGGATCTTTTTTAAACAAAAGGTAAAGATTAGAGGTAGATTTTGCAAATTAGCCCACATTAATCATCTTCTTCATCAACATATCAAGTTTCATAGCAAACCATGGTAGAGAGCCTTGAGATCCTTTAAAACCTGAAACGATGTGAAACATCCATTGCAGGTCCCGAGTAGTATGTAAGGATATTTTTCAAAAAAAGGTAAAGATTAGGGGTATATTTTTCAAATTAGCCCAGATTAATCATATTCTTCATCAAGATTTCAAGTTTCATAACAAACCCCTGTAAAGAGCCAGTGTGGCTCCACCAATGTCCAGTGTTGAAGGAAATCACATCAGCTCCAACCCAAGCATTTCCGTTCATTGATATCTCCTCCAGCTTTAACACTCTCTTCCCATTCTCTATCTCTATGTCCACAAGATATGGGGCTTTGTAATAGGACACAGTTAACTCATATTCCTGCAAAAAGTTTAATTTATCACATTCTGAGTTCTAATCCTAAAGTGTCAAAAACCCACCAGAGATCTATGAGTTTAAGCATTGTTTCAAAACAAAATCTGAAGGTTTAAAGTTGCAACTCACCAGGAATCTGAAGGTTGAAAGAGGTTCTCCTCTAGTCATTTGAGTAGGAGTTTGAGGAGAAGATGAGAAGATCAAACAAATCAATGACTCCCATTGGTTTCTCCCCAATGAATCACCAACAAACATCACTGTTCTTCCTCTCATTCTCATCAAAAACTCAGCCCCATCGAACCTTTAATGGAAAACGCTACAGCAAGATTTATCAAAATGTAAATGACAAAGAAAAAAGAAGCACGCACGAAAACAAACAAACCAAAAAACCCAATCAAAGAGAAATTTCATAAAGAGGGGTTTTCGATTCCTGACCTTGGGAGCTCACAATCGAGCGGCTGCCAACGGTATTGGAGGTAATTTGAATCCGGTCGGCCGTAAGCTTGGCAGTTGAACTCAGGATCGATAAATGGACAATTAGAAGCTTGGTAAAGTGGATATGAATTATCTCGAACCCAAGTTCCGGCGAACAGAGCACAGCTGGTTTGGTTAGCTTGAAGCATCGGGCGGCGATTATGGTGGTCGCTGTTCCGGTAATGGTGCTTCAAACTGAGAATCAAAGCTGAGGAAGCTAAATGGGTATGAAGAGAAATGAAAAACAATGCTGCCAAATAAGGCCAAAATCCCAAAAAGCCCATTGAAGAGTGAAAGAGGAGATGGTTAAGTGTGAAAATGTTGGAGAACGAAAAGAGGAGATGGAGAAATGGGGAAATGGGTGGGAAGGAATTAGGCCATTGAAGAGAGGAAGGGAGAGAGATAATGCTGCAGACTGCAGAGGGCGAAGAAGGGGGAAATGGGGTTTTGGAATTTCAATGGGGGAAAACTGTGTACATGCTGTTTTGGAATTGGGGAATTGCTTGTGTGGGGTTGGATTGAAATTGGCTTTTGGTGAAAAGGGAAGGAAACAAGTAATTGAAAGGCACATGTTCTTTGCTTTGTTCTTCTCTCCTTTCTCTCTATCTCTCTCTTGCACCCAAAATAAAATTAATAGTATTGCTATTACTATCCATCAAATAAAATATCTCAGTTTCACTATATCTCTGCCCTCTTACCTTTTACAATTTTACTATTCATTTTTAATAGCTATCTTCAACATCACTAAACCATGTTTCAAGTGTCAATTTTTGTTCAACAAGTAGATTTCTCTACTCTAATTATAACTATAAAACCTATATTAAGGTTAAGAGTAAAGAGGGCAATCTATTTCCTACATTTGCTTCATGATAAATAAATAAATAAATAAATAAATATATATATATATGTAATTTTTATTAGAAAAATGACAAATTTGAATGATGGTGAAAATTGATGGAAAAAAACAATTTGTTTTAGTTGAATAATAAAATGTTTTTGGAAAAGAAAAGAAAAGAAAAGAAAAGAGGTTTTAAATACAACAAATAGACATAAAAACTTTTCTCCTTTTAAACCTCTTTCTTACCCTTAAACATTTTTCCTTTTCCAACTTTTTGAATATCAAACCTCCTATTTAAAATAACTTTTTTTTTTAATGTATATATGTATATAGGAAATTTGTCAAAAGTGTTTCTTTAAAAAGTAAAATATGGAATCAGGTTCTTTTTTAGATACTAAGTTAAAAGGAAAAAAAATAAAATTGGTTAAAATAAAACACATTTATTTTTTAGTGATTGTGCTTTGTCCCCAATGACATACTAATGTTTGCACTTTTCTTTTTGTTTCTTTCTATTTTTAAATTTAGTCTTCTTACTTAAATGTTTGAAAGAATATAAGCATATAATTAAAGTAGAATTTCATAACCATTTGTTTCTATTTTTTAACTCCCTATTTTCCTTTCTTTCTTTTTCTTTTTTTCTTTTTTTTTTTTATTTTTCCTAAATAAATATTTAGGTTTGGCCAAATTTTAATCTTTAGCAATCCAGTTCATGTAATTAGGAAAAAAAAATTAATATACTTGTAAGAATATGTGAGAAAATATACTCAATTATCAAAAACAAAAAACAATAAGAATGTAGCTATTAGTGTTTCGTACTTTTATTATCTTTTGTAAAAAATGCTACTTCATAAAGATTTAGGATTACATCATTAAGAATATTTATCATTTTGACTCAAACTATATATATTATGCATATTGATAGATCAAACTTATTCCAATTTTTCATAAATAGCTATAACTTCAAAAGTATTTATTTCGCTTTCTTTTTGAGTGAATTTGAGTATAGTCTATCAGATATATCTTAAATGTTCGAAGCTATGAACTTTTTTTCAATTCTACGCGAACATAATACACCAAAACTAGTAAACAAATAGTAGCTAGATTTAGTTTCCAACAAAGTCAAAAACATTAATTTTTCATTTGTTAATTTAAGGGCATTAACCCCAAATTAATTAATAAAACGAGCTTTCATTGGGATGATGTGGTGAGGTTTGTTGACAAAAAAAAAAAATCTCATCCAACAAATTATACTTATGTTTTGGATTGTCTGTGAAAATTTGTTTTTCAATAATACATTTTCTTTTTATATATATATATATATATATATATGTGTGTGGTTATATTTGTTAAAGAGTATTTATATACAAGTTCTTTTGGTTTTTTCTACATTCAAAGCAATTCTAGTAATGTCAACCTTTTATCACTTTCTTTGATACAATGTGGTGTGAAAAACATGAGATACTCAAAATATTATTTAGCTAATTCTAAAGTAAATAACTAAGAGAATAGCTAACGAAACAACAAAGGTAAATAACACATAAAGCTTTGGTAACCCGGTGAATGCCACCTATGTCTGGGGAGCTTTTTAGCTCAAATAAGTAATATTATTAAGATTCAATGAAGTTGTCTATTTAACAATATAGTGAAGAACTTCCTTCATGTTCAGTGACTCTTTTAAGTTTAAAAATAAAAACTTAAACAATTTTAGGCTCCCCTAAAGTTAATAGTTGTTGATCAGCAGAGTCTCTTCTTTCATATTACCTATCACAGGTACATAATAATTCCATCAGTGGATCTTCATTAACATACCATAGTCAAGAAGATAGTAAACTACCTTCTACACACTTAGATCAATTCTTTATGCATTGAAGAATACTTGTTCTACTCAATCATCGAGCAAACTTCAGTTACCCGTATTTAAAAGCTTCAACGAAAACATCTTTGAAAAATATGAATAAAAGATTTCTAATAAGATGGAAGATCTTTTTAAATTTAAATATCATTTGTCCTCTTTTAAAATAATCTTAAAATAATAAAAAGAATCTCATTAATTCTTTTTGACAAAAATATCAATATGGTGTATACTTAGAACAAATAAGCTCCTATACTTGTATTTCATTTTTCAATCAATGTTGAAAATGTAAGGATCAATGCACACGAATATTAGGGCATACTTGTATAAATTTCCTCTATGCAATACCAAAGTATGTTGGAAAGATATTTTGATCGAAGATATTTTACAAAAAGCATTACCATTTGTAAACTCTAATAAAAAAAACTTAGGGATAGTTGCAAATATAAAAATTATATCAAAATATTAACATTTAAAAAAAATTACAAATATAACAAAATATGTCAAAATCTTTCAATAATAGAAGTCTAAAAGTTTATTATTGATAAACTATATTGTAAATATTGATATATCATTGATAGATCATAAGAATTTATGACCCTTAAACTTTGTTATATTTACGATCTTTTAAGAAAAGATTGCTATATAGGTCAGTCATTATTATTTATAAACCAAAAGTGTAATGTTATTAGAATAAGTGCATATACATTTTGGGTTTATTTCACCCAAAGTGAAGAAAAATTAGAAATCCGTTTGAGGATGGAATCGTGGTTTGATAGATATATAGTTTGTATGTCTCTAATTTTGAGTATGGAAGAACTTACTCTATCTCCTATTTATTGATTAGAGTACAGACTGACTTTAATCCTTGATTTTAGGTAGTTTTCTATGTTAAATTTGATTGTGTCACTTGCTCGATAATTATTATTGTTTTTAGTCCACTAAATCCTATTAGATTCATGTAAAGATATAACATTTAATCCAAAAGATACTGTAAAAATTATAGTCTAAAAAATCCAAAATTAGAGGTTGATAGTTATACTCACCCACCAATTTCAAGTTAGAAAGTCCAAAATCAAATAACTTCAAATTACTAAATTAAAATTAAACTTAAACATAGTAACTAAATACATACCTAATATTTTAGGCTCTATTTGTCAGAGTTCTCGTTCCCTATTTTCTGTTTTTATTTTTATATTTTTAAGAAATTAAGGTGTTTGATAACGTTTTTTGTTTCTTATTCTAAAAAGAAAGTAGAAATGTTTCTCATTTTATAAGAAATTATTGGAAAAAAAAAGTTTCTGATGTTTCATTTCACAGTTATTTCTATTGGTTTCTTTTTTTCTTCAATTTATTTATATTTGTTTTTTTCTTTTTTTAAATTATTTTTATTGGTTCATTTTTCTTTTTCTCAATTGTTTTTTATTTATTTTCTTTTCATTTTTCTCAATTATTTTATTGATTTTATTTTCTTGTTTTTCAATTATTTTTATTAGTTTTCTTTTTTTTTTCGATTATTTTTAGGAAAGTTTTCATGAATATAACAAAATACTAAATTACGGCACGTGTAACAAAATTCATTTAGCCATTTTTTAAATATTTCACCTTTGTTCTTCATCTTTTTTTTGCGATTTTTTTATCGTCCTTCTTCTTTACTCTTCTTTTTTTTGCCGTTACGATTTCTTTCCATCTTTCTTCTTTTCCTCTTCTTTTTTTACGTTTTTTTATGTCTTTTTTTCGTTACGTGCATCGTCTTTCTTATTTTCCTCTATTCTTTTGCGTTGTTTAGATTTTGGTAATTAAATCTGGTTTTTTTCTATTGTCTTTCTTTTTTTTTGTTCTTTTTTAAGTTGTTTAGATGAGAGTAACCAAATCTAAAAGATCGTGATTAAAGAATAAAAAAATTGTTAGAAAAATGTAAACGTGTACCAAATTTTGAAAAAAAATCGTTTAGATTTGACTACACATCGTGTAACCAAATTAAACAATAGAATTAAAAAAATAAATGTTTAGATTTAAATATCTAAATCTAAACGATCGTGTAGCAAATATATTACGCTTGACGAGGCATTTTTGGTATTTTCCATGGTGGACCTGTGAGTTTTTTTTTTTCATTTTTAGAATTGTTGTAAATATTTTGCCGCTTATATTCTTGAAAAGACCCCTTGTTTTTTTTTTTTTCCAATTATTTTTATTGCTTTCATTTTCCTTTTTCTCGATGATTATTAATTGTTTCCTTTTTATTTTTCTTAATCATTTTTATTGGTTTTCTTTTCCTCTTATCTTCGTAGTCTTCCCAAAATAATCATCATCTTCCTCTTTCACTCATCTTCTTCCTCTGTACACCGTCTTCCTCTTTGCCTCTCATCGTCTTCCTCTACAATCCGGACCCGGACTGTTCCTCTTAGTCGGACTGTTCCTCTTAGTCAGACTGTTCCTCTTCGTCGGATCCATAGTTTTTGCTTGATTGTTCCTCTTTGTCGGATCCATAGTTTTCGTCTGACTCTTCCTCTTCACTGGATCCATAGTTTTCGTCTTCCTCTTTGCAGTTAAATGTTAAATTTTGTTTTGTTTCTTTCTATTTTGAATATTTAAGACATAATAATTTAAAATTGATATTATATTCTAGATGTCACAAAATATCGACGAGGTTGTTAAAATTGATGGATTAAGAAGTGAGTCGACATCATCTAAGAGAAATGACTCGAGTGAGAGATGATATTATCAATCAAATTTGACAATATTTGAAGGATAGATACAATTTTATGTTTATGTATTATTTTTATTTGTGCATCAGTCCTTCTATTAAATGAATAAACTTTTGATAATTTTGTTTTCTATGTTTGATGGATGACTTATATTTTTGTTTAATGTTTAATTGAAGTAAATGTAAAAAATAAAAAATAAATCTATAAGAAAATTAGGAAACAAGAAACTGTTATCAAACACATCTTTTGTTTCTATTTCTTTTTTCAAGAAACAATAAAAAAACAGTTATCAAACACATTTATGTTTCTTGTTCTAAAAAAAAAAGAAAAAAAAGAAGAAATAGAGAATAGGGAGCAAAGAACAATAAACAGAGAATAAGAACGTTAACAAACGGGTCCTTAGTATCCATTTGAAATTTCGAACAAAAAGAAAATATTTTTCAATGTTAAATTTCAAAGGCAATTATGTTTAAAAAAATTATTAAAAAGTAATATAAATTAGAAAGGATTAAAAAGCGAAAAAAAAAAATAAAAAAATCTATGCAGGTCATAAGGTGGGGCCCAATTTGTAAAATAAATAAATAAAAAGAATAAAAACTAAAACAAAATAAAAATGAATAAAATGTAAGAGAAAAACCCTAAACTCTTTCATCTGTGCTCAAAGCCCACTTCTTCTTCTTCCTCTTCTTCTTCTTCTTCAGGACGTCTCCTCCTCCTTTTCAGCAGCTCAGCCTCGCCTCCGCGGTCGCCGTCTACTTTCTTCTGTTCGTGCCGCCGGAGCCTCCCCTAGCGGTTTTTTACTGATTTTCTCACCCATTATTACTGGTATTCTCCCAGTTTCCATCTACGTTTTTGCTCTCACTTGAAAAACAACAATTAGAACTTTTCTGATGAAGAATAAAGGATTTGTTTGATTTTTTTCTCATTTAATTTATAGCTGGATTGATTAATCGAACAACTTTATTCTTTTTTATATTTGTAGATTATAGTTGGGAAATGGACAATGGATTTTTTTCCCTTGTTCTTCGAAAACTGAAATTCTCTCTCTCCCTCAGATTAGCCAATAAAATGTTTAATAATCCTTTGAATTTATTGGAACAATGGGATTGTATATGCTCTGTACTTCATGTGCTTGATTCTAAAAATGGAGGTCTTGAATTGGATTAAAGAATCTCCGCCACTTTTACATATGGTACAGACCAAGAAACGTTGGGTTGAAACCTTAAGCTAATGACATAATGTTAGCCGGACCTGTCTATCTCTCTCTTTTGCCACCAAACTATCTGTGGCATTGAAGGAGAAAAAGAAATGGGGCAGGGGATGTCTAATGGTGCTAGGGTTGGGGTCATTTTCTAGTGTTTCATAGTTGGAATTGGGTAATTGCTTCTATGATTTCTAGGGTTACGGTTTATGTGGGATAAAGAATGAAGAAAGAGAGGAAGAAGAAGAAATGGAAACAAGAGACAGAGAGTTGTAGTTATTTTTGTTGCCAGGTTACCAAAATTAATATACAAACTAATAGTTAGACACGTAATTGGTAACCTAAGCATCTAACTTGCTCAGTTGCTGCCAACCTAAGCAGAACTCAGCTACTTAAGGCACACATTCTTGACCGAGAGAAAAAAGAACTTGCTGAGTTACTGTTAGGATACCACTTGACAAGATTCAAGAATACTCAAGAATAACTAGATCAACAATGAACATCAAAAGAAAGGAATCTATGAAAATTTGCTGTGATATCATAAGGTAAGTACCGAGACCATATAGCCTTTCGAGAGATCTAGTCTCTCACTAATTCCCTAAAGGAAATCTGACAAAATTCTTCACACCTTGTTTCCAAGTTCCCAACTTTTTCTAACTAAAAGCCTACTTACTATCTAATTACTAATATGCTCCTTCTAATAACCATGCCAATATTCTACAAATAATCCTACCTAATGGAAGAAGGTTCTTTGGGCTTATTAACTTGTTGTTGTTGTTATGTCAATATGCTTGTGTTTAATGAAACTTATGAACATAGGCACAATCAAAGTGTGAACATAGATAGGCACAACCAAAGTGTGGTGAAATTTTAAGGAGATAGGAGATTGAATTTTAATGTACATCTTTCCAAATGAAATGCTTTTTTGGAAATAGATGATGTGCATCTGTGATCTGTCTAAATGATTCTTCTCTTCTTCTTCTTCTTCTTCTTCTTGTGTCTATATGCTTGTATTTAATGGAACTTATGAACGTTGGCACAACCAATGTGTGGTGAAATTTTAAGGAGCTAGGAGATTGAATTTTAATGTGCATCTGAATAAATAAAATGCTTTTTTTTGGAAATAGATAATGCACATCTGTCTAAAGGATTCTTTTTCTTCTTCTTCTTCTTGCTTGTGTTTATCGAACTTGTGAACGTAGGCACAACCAAAGTGCGGTGAAATTTTAAGGAGATAGGAGATTGAATTTTAATGTGCATCTGTCTAAATGAAATGTTTCTTTTGGAATAGATAACGTGCATCTGTCTAAATGAAAACAATCAGAGGATTGAAATGCTAATAATTGAAAATATTTTATTTTGTTGTATTACTATAACAATGTTCAAATGCTCCTAAATAAACAGGCATGGAGAACATGTTCAAAATTGTGAAACAGTGACAACTAAGGAAGTGTGATTAGTGCCTTTACCTACTGGCTAATTTTGCTGACCTAGCTCTGTTTTTTCTATTTTTCCCTTGGAGGGATGATTACATGAGTCTGAATAGGATTGTAATGGTTGGAGAGCTTTGTGATAAGTTCTACAGTGGAGGTTTATTCAATCCATACGTTTTCAAGTTGCCATCTAAGAGACTTGTCATCAATATTCACCATCCTAGTTTTTTTTTAAGATGAAGCCAACAACTTTCATTGGTGATTCTCATAATTGAATGGAGTCATACACCTTTTGGTCTTAATCTTGCTTGCATCCTCGGGTTTATTTGAAGAACTCAAGGATATAGTGGTACAACCTATTGAACAAATGATTCTACACGTTTTCAGTACTCTTGAATGCTTTGATCTCGATTATCTTTCCCCCTCGTATAGGCCATTTTTTAAAAGCAAAAACTATTTATGAAAAGCCACTTTTATTGAAGGAAAAAATGAAGGAAGATATAGGATTTCAAAACAGAAGTCTTAGGGAGATGGGCAACACAAAAAGGGCTTTAGCTATGTAAAAGAAGACTAAAAGTACAATTAGAAAGAGACTTGGTCACTGAATTCCGGAGGGAAACATAGAATCTAACGAAAGACCAAACATCTCTCCAAGAACTCTTTTGAGTCCTGACTTGGGGTATTCATTGGTTGTTTGACATCGATTTTGGGCTAGAACCAATTCCAACTAGTTGGTTTTTATTGGTTGGTGATGATCGGTTTTTAAGAAATAGGATGCGCTGATCGAGTGACCACATCAGCAGTCGGTCGGTTTTGGTAGTCATCATAGTAAGTGCGGACCTCTAAAAAGAAGAGAACAAGAAAAGAAGAAGAGAATAAGAAAAGAGAAGAATTGGCAAACTCCAACCTGTTGGTCCATGATTTTGTCAAGTTTCCAGTTAAATTATTCACTTGGTATTTGGAAATTCCAACTTCATTGTGAATATATAGTAGACCCCATATTTTGGATGCATATTTTGTTGGTTTTTTTTTAAAACAGTAGCTTTTTATGAAGATTGGATTTTAAGTTCGGTTCTAGTCTATGCAGTTTTACATCATATTTAGCCTGTGCTTCAATTTCAATGACCAAATATCAAGATATGCAACAGTCGTTTGCATTTGTAACAGTGCAACTATAATGATCCTTTACTCAAATATGAAGTGATAGAAGATGATCTTATTGCCTGTGGTTAGACGGTCGATGTGAATTATGCCATCCGTCTACGAACTAGAAAGATGTAAACAAATATATGCATACATTAGGAATTGCTATTCTCCCATCGGTTTTATTTTATTTTAAATTATTATTATTATTTTTATTTGGTTAATTCATATGCCTAACCGTTTATTTTCTTAAAAGAGTTACCTTAGTCGGGGTTCATGAGATTAATTTTAACATTTCAAGTTTGAAAACATGTCTTCAGGTTACAAATTTTACTGGGACTTGATAGATTGTTGCGGTTGCATAAGCCATGGCCAAGCATCATCCTGATTTGATAATGTGCAGAAAACAGCCAGGAATTGCAATTGGCCGCCTATGTGAGAAGTGCGATGGGAAGTGTGTAATCTGTGATTCTTATGTCCGACCCTGTACGCTTGTTCGTGTTTGTGACGAATGCAATTACGGGTCTTTCCAAGGCCGTTGTGTGATCTGTGGAGGAGTAGGAATTTCAGATGCTTACTACTGCAAAGAGTGTACACAGCAGGAGAAAGATAGAGATGGATGCCCAAAGATTGTTAATTTAGGCAGTGCAAAAACAGATTTGTTCTATGAACGTAAGAAATATGGGTTCAAGAAACGATGAAGCAAAAACACATTGAGTTTCCTTCCTAAGATGGATCTTACTGTAATATGATGAATTTCTGACATCTAATCTCAAAACTCTCTTAGACATGTATGTATATGCTGATGAGTCAGAATGAGAACAGTTGTTGGGGCTAAGGCTATTCATAAGAATTAAAACTTTATCGATTGTATTGTGTCTTTGAGTACAACTGTGGCAGACAGATTGAACCATCGACTTTTAAGATGGTAATTAGTATTTTATTCGTTGTCGATTATATTGGTGTTGAATGATTGATCTGCTTGGGTCGACAAGGAGGGAATCCATCAAAATTGAGGTTTGACGTCAATAAATCTGTCTTCAACTTGAACTAGTGATGATGCAAGGAGAAGAGGCCCCTCCATCCTTAAAAGGAGGGCAAAGGAGTAACATGCTCAAAGTCAACCAATATACAGTTAATTTTTTTTTGGAACCATAGTTGATGGGATGGACAGGTTTGAGATTTGTTAGTGTTGCTTTTTATGGCTGTTGCTAGTGGAAGTTCTTTGAATGTTTTTTTATGCTCCATGTTCTTCACTTTTAGACTCAAAGAGAGAGGGCAATGGCTCTTTCCAGTTTCCATTAATGGTAATGGTAGGTTTTCACAATGTCATAACTCATAACGCAACATCCACTTTTAAGATTGTGACATAGGTCTCATCATAAGTTTATCACTTGTGAGTTTTCTATTCAACTAATGATTTATTATTCAGAATGACTTTGCACTGTGTATTTGCTTTTGGTTTCAATTTTGGTCTTGTTCTCTTGGAAGTTCTAATCTCTAGATTTTATTTAGCAACCATCATAGTGACTATTTGAAACCAAGTCAACATTGATTTATTTCGGTCTCCTCACTTTTAAATTGTCTATTTCAATTCCATACTTCATAGAATTTTAGTTATACAAATTATTCACTCATTTTCAAAATCTAGCAATAAATTTATATTAAAAATTTTTAAAATCTACGCTAAAATTTTACAATGTATATTAATTGTCAACGACTAAATTGATATACAACAACTTCAAAATAGGTTACTACTTAGTTGTGTTTTACACATACATTCAATAGTTTTGAGAGAGTTCCATTGAATGGTATGGTCTATCTTTTCTCAAATACATCTCTTCCCACATCTTGTCTAAAATATTCCAAAATTAGTTTCATGTCCAAGTATAAAATTAAACAAGAATATTCAAACTCAAATTGTATCCATCCATTATTTGGTTGAGGTGTGGAGTGGAATAAATCAAGTTTGAAAAAACTTGAAACTTAAAAGCATTATTTGATATATTCTCAAAGTCAACTAAACAGAAATGGTAAGATGGTTCAAACATAACATGGTATGAAAATTGAAATCTAGTTTTTCCTCGTCAAAAAAATATCTCATACTACGATAATATCGATAAAATTTTTCTATTACACTTTTATATTTATAGTATGGATGTAAGAATGATATGATAAGTCAAATGTTAAACAAGATCGATTATTGCATTATCATAGTTCTTTTCTTTTAAAAAGAAAATTTGCTTTTGAGTGTATTGTGGTTGCATTATTTGGACCCTCATCTCTAAAAAGCACTGTTTGTGACTGCCAAAATCCAAAGCTTTTGACTTTGGAACAGATTTTCCCAACTTCGTTTACACCAACTTCGAAGCTCCGAATATAATAACCATTATTGGTGCAATTTAATTTGAGCACATTTTAGCCTTCTTCTGATCAATTTCAAAGTCAAATTCCATACAGTGCTGTGGTGAGAAGGAGAGAAAAAAAAAAAAAAAAAACTCCCATGTAAGTTTTCGAGTCGTATTTTCATTTTAGCTTTTGAGTTCACCGATAATTTAACATAAAACAAGACAAGACTCGTTTGGTCTAAATTGAGCCAATCATGCATCATCTTAAACGTACTGGTGCCCCTTATTTTTAACTCAAACAAATTTATACAAGACAACAAAATTCTATAAATTTCCATAATAATGTGATATTGTTCGGTTCGAGTATAGATTTTTGTGACATAATAAGTATCATAACTCACCGATAATGTGTAAAATGTTTATATTTATTGATTTAAATATATTCTTCTACAATTATTTTTCGAACATCAACGATTTCTATAAAATTTAGCCTTCAAACCTTTTTCTATCAACATCAACGTTTTAAGTTCTTAGTTAATTGATGTTGCAACAACGTTGGATGTTTAAAGTTTAATACCATTGAACTATCACATGGTTCTATTAATTATATGTAACTGACAAAACACATTTACTTCCACAAATATACCTAACATCATAAATACTATATAGATGAAGTTTTAATTGTATGTATTAAATCTTTTACATGATTTTGGCTTAGATGATTGAATTATTTTTATTAACCATATAATAGCTACATATACCTTAATTCATCAATCATAATAACTAATGCAAACCCCACTGCTCAATGTTTTCTTTCATGTAACCAAAATAATGAAATTGTAACCAATATAATTATATACGTAAGTTCAACTAAACAAGAGTTAAAAGAGAGAAAATTGAGAGTTTGTAAGTATACTTTAGGGTCAAATCATATAAAAGTACTCACAAAATAATTTTGGAGTAATTAAATAAGATTTGGTTTTAATTCTTAAATTATAAAATTCCTGCAAAAAAAAAAAAAAAAAAAAACCCTTAAGAGAATTTTTCATTAAAATGCTTGATTAAAATTTAGACTATAAACCAATAAGATGCATACATGACATCATTTACGATGTTAAATGTGTAAAATTTTGAACGATATGAATAACTACTTCAAGTCTTTAAATTGTTGAAATTGAGCTACAAAATGATGTTATGTTGTACTTTTCATTTTAACGAAAAATCACTGTTTCATGCATACACATACACAACGTGCATGCACACACACAAATGACAAATTAAGGTCCCGTAATTTGGATCAACGCGAGAAAAAATATGTTTTTTCAAAAAATTCATTTTCATTTAAATATTTTTCGTAAAACCAGATTAATATGCACTTGAAAAACTACTTTTGATTCCTGGTTGTGAGTATTTGTCAAAAACTCTAATTTCTATTTATTAATTTTTAAATTAAACACCTAAATTTAAATTTAGTAATTCTCTTAAAACAATAGTCCATATCAAAAACTTTATTCATCACAGTAGTATGCAACCAAACTAAAACAAAAGAAGAAAAGGAAATCCCATTTTTCTTCTCAATCAAAAATCTATAAATAAGGGTCCTTTGGCTTTGGCTTCTCCATTCATTACTTTTCTCTTTTGTATTGAAAATAGAAGGTGAGGAGAGGTAGAGATATATATTAATGGCTTCTTCTTCTTCTCCTCGACTTTCCTTTTACTTCTCTTTCTTGCTTCTCCTCCTCCTCACTACTGCCATGGTAGCTTCTGCCGCTCGCCATGCACCTCCAATTCCAATTTCGAGCAATGAGAGTAAGAACGGAACCCTTTCCTAGTTCTTCTCTTCTTCACCTTTGTTCATTTTCTTTCCTTTAATCTAAATTTGTCATTTAACATAGGGGTATAAATGGGTAATGGGGTTGAGGGACATTTTCAATCCAACCTATATTTTCAACTTAGTTGGTTGACAATCCAAATAATCCGAATTATATTCCCAATCCAACCCAACTCAACCCTTAATGCTTGGGTTTAGTTAGTATTTCCTTTTTCATTCCTAATTTTTAGGATTTAAAATTGTTGCACGACCACGATAAATACTCACATCCAAAGATTCAAACATCCATGAATTCAAAGTTTCAAATATTTACAAAAGTTTAACATTCCAAACATTATTGTAATATTAAATAAATAATAAAATATCTATAATATAAATATAAATAAATATAGATATATTATTATTTCGGGTTGGGTTGACACAAATTTTCCAACCCCTAACCCAAGACTTAATTTGACAAAAATCAAATTTTCAACCCAACTCATATAATATGGGTTAGATAGTATTGGTTGTCAGATTATTTGGATTATTCTTACACACTTAATATAACTTTTTTTTAATTTGATAGTTTAACGTAGTATATGAGACATCGATATCTATTCCTATTTCTTGAATATAGAACTTTTGCATTCTTGGTTTATAAAATAATGGTTGAACTTGTCGGATTTTTTTTGTTCCAATGCATACAACTGATTAAAGATGTCTGGCCTCTCAATTTAATTTTTACGTAGAATCAGGGAAAATAAAATTCTGGTTATTTTGCATTTCGAATTTCAGAGTTTCATTAAGTCAAAATTTATTCTTTTTACTTTAAATTGATTTTATATTTAATCAATCAAAGTTAATAATTTTCTAGATGGTCATCAAATAATAATAAATTTTGTAAAAACATAAAATAATATTATACGTGTTTGAATTCTAAAGATTTATAAAAAACCTAAGTAGCAAACAATATTTTTATATTTGGAAAAAGCAACATCGTGATTAAAATCAACAAAAAGTACTATTATTCTTAAGATTTACCGATAGTATTAAAAAAAAAAAATTATTCGAAAGTACATGAAATAAAACTCGAAATTAAATTAAAATAGTATGTATTTTAGGTATTATATTAAAAATTTAACATGGTGTCAAAATAGAAGGTTTTGAGTAATTGTCATGTCACATTCTTTCGTTTGTACATATATGATAATTAACCTCTAAGGTCTTAATGTTTAATTTTCAAGCTTTATAAACTATTGAACTTGTTTTATGGATTTATAGGTAATTTAATATGATTAATTATAAAGTTTTATGGTTAATTAAAAATGTATATATGTAGGAAATGATGAAGGGATGATTGGGTTACAAGACTATGGTGATGCACGTGCCAATCATAGACATGATCCTCACCATCCTCTAACTGTCAACAAAGGTCAGTTTCACCGTAGACATATCTATAATTGATGAATGGAAAATATACTCTTCAACTGTTTCGAGTCTCGTCACTTATTCTATATAAATATAGATTATTACTCGAGTGATGAAACTAATTGGTATATCATTGAATGCATGAGATGAATTTTTTTATTTATTTGGTTTCTTAATGGTTTAGAGTACAAGTCTCTAACTAAATTATTATTATTTAGATTATTAGTGACTTTATCTATTTAAATAAATGTATAAAAACTATGTGGTGAAGTTTTTTCGTACAAAAGAAAACTATACATTCTTGTAAATATAATATTTTTATACTTAATTGTACTCGAAATAAAACTATGAAAGTTTTTAACACATTCAAAGAGGTCGAAGTTGTTGATATTTCATATATACTTACGATTATAGCAAACCACCTAATAAAATTTGTTGTTATAATTATTATTTATTGATTTTTTTTTTTTTTGTAGGGAACAAGAAGGAATTGGATGGTTAATGAGAATTAGAGGATATTATAATGGCATTATGATCAAGTGGTGGAAGCAACTATTTGGTGTGTGTTGAGATAATTAATACAAGAAATAGAAATTTTTCACACACTATATGATATTTTTGCATATCCCTTTAGTTTTATATATATCAAATTTAAAAGATTATATATTGTAACTATTTACTAATTAACGTTAAGGTAATTAATTTTCTATTATTATCATTATATATGTCTATTGCTTTCTTCTCTCTCTCTCTCTCCATAGCTTAATTTTTGGTCATGTTTTTCAAGGATATATATAATTTTCAATTTAATAATTTATATTAATACATAGAGCTAAATGTTAAGGAAAAAAGGGTGTGTTGTTATTGATCAAAATTGATATATGAATGTTTAAAAAAATTCGTATTTGACTTTTTCAAATTATCTAAACGTTCAAGTTTCTATCTATTTAGCATTTAGTCCTTACATGTTAAGATTTGTCTATGTATATTTCTCTCCTCAACTTTTCAATTTGTTTTAAAGACTAATGCTGAAATGGTTAGATTATTGCCAAGTTAGTTTATTAAGAAAATGAAAGAGAAAAAAAAATTACATACATATATGTCAAGTATATATAACCGTTGAGATGCACTCATGTTGACTTAAATATTAATTTATGGTTCCATTTTTATTTAGATCGACCAATCTATGTTCATATTTAAAAGTTACTATATTAGATGTTGTAAGTTTTCACACATATAAATGAAGACTTTTTTTTATCCTTTTTCTGACATACAAACTTCGTAACTATCCATTCACTTTGGTTGGACCCCTTCATTCAATTTGCCTAAGTTTCAACAAATTAAAACCTTCAAATATACATATATAGTTTATTTCTTTCATTTGTCTTTATGTATAAATAAATATATGAACTTCTTCGCACTTCATATTCCATTACAAACCTTCCAAACAAAGAGTAAAGGAAAATCAATAATCTGATTGATATTATTTCAAAAGCTCGCTTCACTCTCTTTATCTTGTTCGAATCACGCTCCATTCATATACAAAAACCACTGATCAGTTATGGTAAATGACTATGACAAAAACTAATCTAAGATAAAAGTTGGTGTAAATAATTTCACTTGGGTGTTGAGAATAATGGAATGATATATATATATATATATATATATATATATATATATATATATATATATATGTATGTATATATATATATATGTATGTATATTATGAATGAAGAAATTAAAGATAGTATGGTAGTGAAAAAGAATGGAATTATTTTGTTTCCCTTTAATTTGGCAGCACATGTGTCAATGAGAAAGACAATTTAGATCAAAATTACTTTGTGGTAAGACATTTGGTATACTATTTTTTTCTTTCTTTAATCCTTTTGAAAAATGAAAAAGCATTTGATAGACTTTTACTTTTTTATTTTTTCTATGAAAATGAAAATGAAAATGTGTGTGGACTTTGGTTTCATTTTGCTTTTATTTGTGGAGGTTGTTCATCTCAAATATCTCCTTCCCATTAAAGTGATTTTTAGTATTAAGATAAAGAATTGCGAAGTTCTTCCATTTTTTTAAATGTAGAATTCTCAACAACATAATTTATTTTTTATTTATTTCTCATTATCGATTCATTCTCAAGGAATCCAAACTGAATTTATGAGGTTCATTTACATTTTAAGTTCGATTTTGGTATTTTTAAAGAATAAAAAAATAATTCGACTCGATTCAGTTTTGTTTTTTTTTTTTTTTATAAATTAAAAGCGATTTAATTTTAAATTCGGTTTACTCTTTTTTTAAATATATAAATATATAATAAAAAATTATATATATAGTAGTTAAAAACGGTTTGGTTCAGTATCAAATTTCTTTAAACCTTGTCGAACCGTAATTTTTGGTCTCATTGAGTTTTCTCGATTTGGGTTTAAAAAATAGTTCGGTTTTTGTGGTTTGAATGGTGACCCCTAGTAAGAAAAAATAGTAAAATACTGATAAAAATTATATTAAATAAATAAACACAAGATCGTTCAACAGTTTGATTTAGTATCACCTACTTCTGGAGGTAATGCTAATTAAAAAATCAAACGATTACAACATTTTACTTATATGTAAATATATAAATGAAAAATTAAATGGACAACATACAAATAATCTAACCTAGTGAACGATCACTTAAACCCGCCCTAGGTGTGAGGCTCACTCTCAACACGAACTTCTATCTTCCCGCCTTATTCAAATGAAAACCACTCCAAAGTTGGAGCTTATTCTCTGTTGTTGAACAACAAGGTTTCAGATTCATATATTAAGAGTACAATTTAGTATGCAACCTTGCTCTTACCTTCATGGAACAAAACACACACAACAACCCTAAAAGTTAAGAAACTAATATAATAATTGTATGAAGCAAAATTTCAAATTGGTATTTCTTTTTCATTATCAACATGTGAAAAGTGAAGATTCAATTAATCTTTTAATCTTTTGATCAAGAGTTAACGATATATAATCTAGTTGAGCTATAAAGTACTATCATAAATTTGTCGATGTTTAAATTAAAATAAGAATCTACATATATTTTTCAGGGCTCATCATTACTTGATCGATTGCATATAATATAATAACATATGGGTATGAGAATTATTTATACCCTCGAAGAAGTCTATGTGTGGATTGGAGATTGAACCTCTAACGTTGAGATTGATAGCAAATATTTGATATGATTTGTTGAGCTATTTCACTTAGATTTCTAAAGAAAAATCTTAACGTGTAAACTATATATGATTGTTGAGCTAAGATCGCGTCGACTTAAATGATAATTATCTATGTTTTTCTTACTTACAAATTATGTTTAGGTGGACCCATACTGCTGAACAACCTTCTATATTAGCAAAAAGTAATTATAGTAGTCATTTCAACAGCAAAGCTTAATTAAAAAATGTACGTACATTTTGTAACTTTTCACATTACAACCATGTTTTTTCCTTTTTCTGTACTTACCAAACTTAACAACACATTTCATCTATTTTTGCTCAATCACTTCATTAAAGTAAATCTATATATATATATTGATTTATGTGCTTCCTAATCTCCATTACCAATCATTCAAACAAAGACAAAACAACAACTAACATGGATTATTCCAAAGCACGTCTCGCCCTCTTCCTTCTGCTCTCGTTTGTCCTCGTTGCCTCGACTCGAATCATACCCTATTCAGGTACGTACGCAAAATTACTAATTAACCTATTTTTGTATAGTCTACATTTTTATAATGTGTAGAAAACTAAAATCTATCATATCAGAAAACCATGAAGCAGCGTATATGATAAATGACTATCCTGATCCGGGAGCTAATCCAAGACACCGTCCGCCACCCCCATCACGACAGTCCAAAGTTAGCATTGATAAGGGCAGCCACATTGGGAAGAGTCCTTAAAGAAATTTTGCTTGTTAGAGGAGGGAGAAAGCATCAGGAAGGAAGTTTAAAAAGAGAAATAATGACATTTTGAACCAATAATAGCACTATATAAATGTTATATTATTGATTTATATAATTCCCTGTAATGTTATCAAATTAATATAATAAATGCAAAATATAGTATGTTAATGAACTATATATATATATATATATATATATATATATATATATATATAAAGTTTGTACTGATACATGTCTCTCTATATATCTAATGAATAAATCTGCTCTCTATCTATATCCAATGGTAAAGAGATTTATGATAAGACATTTACCTTATTCCTTTTTTGACTCTTCTTTTAAATACACTCTTTTACAAAAGAACAATGATAAATGAAAATATTTATAAAATATAACATTTGGTAGATTCTTTCCAATTTTGTTATATTTTTATAATATTTTGGTTTATAAGATCTTTTGTTATATATATATATATACATATATATATATATATATATATATATATGCTTTTAATATTTATTTAAAAATGAAAACGGTTGGGTTTGGTTACATCTCACTTTACAAAATTTGTAGTCATTGATTTGTAGGTAAATATATGCTTCCTTATCTTAAATATCCTTTTCATTAAAATAATTTTTAATTATAATAGCTATTTTTCTTGTCTTATATAACGATTTTGAATTACATTATATTCATTGAATCAATTTAAGACTATCGACGAGATTGAATGCATTACTTTAATTAATTGCTACTACGGTTATATATATAAAGCATATATTTGATTTAGTGAATTTGTATTTCATATAATCCAAAAGATGGGAAAAGTTGAACTTAATTACTTTAGGTCTATTTATCTCATATTATAATTTTTCAATTTGTATAGAAAAACATATGAAGTTGTATTATACTTCTAAAAAATTAATCTCTTCAGGTGTACATCTTACTTTCACAAATAATTAATAGCAAACAATAATTTTATTTTGGGTGAATTTCTAAATTAAAAATCTGTTTTCATTACATAAGTCATAAAATATTGACTAGGTGTACTATGTTACGTTTATTTATTTTTAAATAATTGATCAACAATGAAAGAAAATTATAGTATTATTATGAATGTTGCATGCTCTTCAATCATCTAATTACATTCCTAAAACAACAAGCAAGGAATATAATGTGACGTAAATAGAGATCAACACATAAATATACAGAGTTCACTAACTTTGTATTAACTACGTCCATGAGGTAGAAAGAGAACAATATTTATTAGAAAGAATGTTTTTTAGAATATATAATTAACAAACAAAGTCACTAAACTAAAGCTAGAGAGTTTATATACTGCATTCTTTTCTGAGCCTTAACAAGACCCTTAGGGCCCGTTTGGGGTTAGGGTTGGGACTGTGGGCTTAGGTTAGCCCAACCCTAACCCCCGTTTGGGCCGAGGGTTAAGGAAACCCTAGCCCGTTTTCGTCTGCCGCTTCCAACGCCGATTCGCGTCTTCCCCCGTTTTCGTTAATCCGGTTTCGTTGTTCCCCTCAATCCATGTTCCATTTCTACGTTGAAACCGTGTTCAATCTTCTCCTCAACCCTTCTTCATCGAAAATATTTTCGTTTTTCTCTTCTTTCTGTCATCTCCCTCAATGAATCGACTTTGTATTGTTTCGTTTCGTCTTCTCCCTCAACGAATCGAGGGTTTCTGTTCGTTGTTTGTTGTTCACTCCATATCGTTTTGTTTCGTCTTCATCCTTTAATCCATTCCTTCCTTTTGTATCGTCTTCTCCATTTGTTTCATCTCCCTCAAGGAATCGACTGCGTGTTGTTTTCTTTCGTCTTCTCCCTCAACGAATCTAGGGTTTCTGTTCGTTCTGTGTTCTCCGCTCGATTTCGTTTTGTTTCGTCTTCATCCTTTAATCCATTTCGTTCGTTATGTCGTCTTCTCCCTCAACCATCCTAACCCGCACTTTCTGTTTCGTCTTCATCCTTTAATCCATTCCGACGTTGCATTTTCGCGATGAAATCCGATTTCGTTACGTCGAATCTCTCTCTGCATCTCTCTCATCCATCTCTCTCACTCCCGAAAGGACTTCTGTGTTTGTTGAAGCCGACGATTTCGTTGGCTCCGAACACGATTTCCTTTTGGAATCGTGGGTTTTGGCTCCTTCTTTACTCCTTGCCGCTCGCGGTTCCATTATGCGGCCGGGTGTTTCGCTTGGCATTTGGTGATTCCTTCACTGATAAGACAGAAACTTCACTCTGCCATTGGATGCCGATGGAGCTTGGTAGGGAGGTATTGGAGTTTTGAATCCATTTTTTTTAAAGCCGATGATGAGTTCCAATTTTGTGTAAAACTGATTTCTTTTGTAATGTATGTATTTCTTTGCATTCTGTCGTGTAACGCCCCGACAAATTTAACTTCTTTTTTAATATGTAAGTGTGGTTTGGAAAATTTGAATTTACTAGAAGAACCTTGTCATTTTGAAATTTCGATCAAAGAAGGTTTGGAATTTTTATTTTGTTTAGATATTAAGTATTTTATTTGGAAATAAATTGGTGAATTATTGTTAAATTAAAGGATGGTTGGTTAAGGGAGAGATGTGAGGGCCTAGTTGAGGATAAGAAGGAAATTTTGAGGAGATTTGGAGAGAGAAAAGATGGTTGGTTTTGATTTAATTAAAGGAAAAGAAAAGAGACTTTTTTCTATATAATTGAGCTTTGGAACCCGTGCATAAGAAAAAAAAAAAGAAACGAAAAGGGAAAAGGAAGAGATTTAACCCTAGCCGCCGCTCGCCGTCGCCGCCGCAACGTACTCGAGTCGCCCAAATCCTTCTCCTTCTCTTCGTCAGCTCAGCCGTCGCCGCCGCATTGAGTTGGGAAGGCGAAGCCGCGCTCGCCAGCCGTCGCCTTCACGGATCGTCGCCGCGTCTGTCCCATCGACTTCCAGCCGGCGCCGCGTCGCCAGAGATCCGCATGCCGCCGCATCTCGCATAGCCGAACCTTCAGCCGTCAAGCCCGAGCCGCATCTCGACCCGTCGCAGCTCCGTCGCATCGCCCTTCGTGACCCGAGCTGCACCGCCTGTCGCAGTCGTTACGCGCTTCCGACCCGATCACGACGGACGCCTTTGACCCGGAATCCGACCCGCGCCGCGTGCCTTCTGTAACGACCCAACTTTTCCGGACTAAGCTGAGGTCACTACCAAATATCAAAACTCGACCATTCAACATAAAATTTAAAACAGACCAGTTACGATTCATTAAAACATTAGAAACCTTACAAAAGACAGTTTCGGGCCCTATTTTAAATAATTAAAAAAAAAAATCACAAAATAAAATGTCAAGTCACCAGTCCAAAATCACAGTCAAAATATTCTGACAAAATACATAGCGGAAGCGAAAAGAAAACCGGACGCGTCCATATGGCCTTCACGCATCCTTCCTGCCTCTCGTCGGTCTGCCCCTCGCTGTACCCCTACCTGAAAAGTTAAAGAAGAGAAAGGGTGAGTATAAACATACCCAGTAAGGGACCCACTACTGGGCCCGTTAGGGGACAACAGTTAACTTCCTATTCGGGGGTACCCTACATATCAGTCTAGTGCTCCCGAAGGATGCACATATCAGTCTAGTGCTCCCGAAGGATGCACATATCAGTCTAGTGCTCCCGAAGGACGCACATATCAGTCTAGTGCTCCCGAAGGACGCACATATCAGCCTTGTGCTCCCGAAGGACGCACATATCAGTCTAGTGCTCCCGAAGGTTGCACATATCAGTCTTGTGCTCCCGAAGGATGCACATATCAGTCTAGTGCTCCCGAAGGATGCACATATCCGTAAGGCACACTACCCCATAGATGAAGCTAACCGTTACCCCTCAGTCCAAACTAAACTGTCTACATCAATCACATCCCTACGGCATTCATATCACAGTCCCGCCATAGGCTTTATCAGTCAGATAGTATAAGTTTAAACATCTACACCCTCAGTTGCTATATGCATTACCGATTCGCTCACCAATAGGGAAAACCTTAGGTCCAATCGACTAACCAACCAAAACCGGACTCACGGTCCATCCCCGTCCAAATTCCATGAACCACATCCAGACCAGTGTCCTACTACATACTGAACCGTAACTTTAGGGTCCATCAACATAAATTCTCAATCCAAAAATAGCAGTCACAGTATATTTTCATCAGACAAAATATAGTATCAGTACTTAACAGTCAACTTGCATACAGATATTCAGTACAGTCACTAACGTGTAATCTCCTGTGGATTACTACGGTTTCAGCCTGGACTCGGGGTCCAGTAGTAGGAAAACCCTTACCTGATACTCGGTTATGCCCCTCGATTGAATCCACGCTCAACAGATCAACCTAAACGAAAACACAACGGTTTTAGTTGATGACGTTAGTAGCAGTTGTTTTAAAAAGGTTATCCGTTGACTTACTCAAGGAAAGGAAGCTATCTCCAACCAGGTCTGCCGCGGAACCCGGGAACTTAAGCGTCAACTCTGTACTACCTTCAAGGGAGAAAAGTAGGGCCACATCTTAATCCAACATTCAAACTCGAATCGGACGAGGTAACATTAGGGAATTCATCAAAACAACCCTTACCGAAGACTCACCGTGAACCGAAGTGGAGGAAGGAAGGCTTAGGTGGCTCGGCTTGGCTCGGCTTGGACTCGGCTCGGCTCGGCTCGGCTCGGCTCGGCTCGGCTCGGCTCGGCTCGGCTCGGCTCGGTTCTCGGCTCGGCTCGGTTCGGCTCGGCTTGGCTCGGCTCGGCTCGGCTCGGCTCGGCTCGGTTTGGCTCGGCTCAGCTCGGCTCGGTTTGGCTCGGCTCGGCTCGGCTCGGCTCGGCTCGGCTTGGTTCTCGGCTCGGCTTGCTCGGCTCGCGGCTCGGCTCACGGCTCGGCTCACTCGGCTCGCGGCTCGGCTCGCGGCTCGCTCGGCTTGGGGCTCGGCTCGGAAAAGGATGGCGGCTCGGGTACGGCTTGGAACCGGGTCGGGTTAGCTTGGACGAAAACGGGCAGCACGGTTTTGTGGGTTCTTTCTTCCGGCGAACGACGGCGGCGGCGATTCGCGGACGACACACGAGGGACGCGGTTGGCTGCTTCGTGGAGCGGCAACGAGCGGCGGCAGATCTGCCGTTGTGTGAGGCCGAGAAGGAATCGGAAATGGATGGCTACGGCGGACGGTGCTCCCCTCTGTGTTCTGCCGGCGTCGGAAGCACGAGATGAGGACGGAGAGGATGGGCGATGGTGGCGGAGACGAAGGCGGCAGAGAAAAAGAATGGAGGGACACGACGATGATGCGGAAATGAAGAAGGAAGAGATGGAGACGGTGGATGGCGGCGTCGGGCGAGGAAGGAGAAAGAAGAGAAGAAGAAAAATAATTTCAGGGGGGGGGGGGGGGCTCGCGCGCGGGGCTAGGGTTCCTCCTCTCCCTTTTTTTTTTTAAAATATATATATATATATATGTTTATATATTAAATTAAGAAATTAATATTAATAATAATAATAAAATAAAAATAAAATAATAAAATTAATAATAATAATATTAAATATAATAAAAATAAAATAATGATATATATATATATATATATATATTTATATATATTGAATAAAATTTAATATAAATTTATAATAGAATATTAATATTAATTAATTATAATAATATTAAATAAGAATATTAATATTTATCTTAAATAAATAAAAAGAAGATATTAACATTAAAAATTGAAATAATAATTCCCGATGATAATAATCTAATCAATATTATATTATTATTTTATCGTTTTACCAAAACTCAAATTTCCGAACAATTCACCTAAAATGCTAAAATTTTACCTCGAACTTCGGGGCGTTACATTCTTCCCTCCTTAGGGAACTTTCGTCCTCGAAAGTTTTATTCCTCAAACAACTCGGGATAACGGGATCTCATGTCATCTTCTCGCTCCCATGTAGCCTCTTCTACCCGGTGATTCCGCCATAAGACTTTAACTAGGGGAATTTCTTTATTCCTCAACGTCTTCACCTCTCTAGCAAGCACCTCAACAGGTTGTTCAACATAGCTCAAGTTTTCATCAATCTCTAGTGGCTCGTAATCCACTACATGGGATGGATCTGGCACGTACTTCCTCAACATAGAAACGTGAAACACATCATGGACTGTCGAGAGTGATGGAGGCAACGCCAAGCGATAAGCTACAGGGCCAATCCGCTCCAGAATCTCAAACGGCCCAACAAAACGGGGACTCAACTTTCCCCTCCTTTCAAAACGCAAGACACCTCTCATAGGTGCTACCTTTAAGAACACTTTATCCCCTACCTCAAACTCAAGGTCCTTCCGCCTCACATCTGCATAACTCTTCTGCCTACTCTGAGCGGTATGCATGCGTGATCTAATCTTCTGTATCGCTTCGTTAGTAGACTGAACTAACTCAGGACCCATCAATCTCTGCTCACCCACCTCACCCCAGCAAACCGGGGATCTACAACATTTGCCGTACAAGGCCTCAAATGGTGCCATGCCGATAGTAGCCTGATAACTGTTATTATAAGCAAATTCCATCAAATGTAAGTGGGAGTCCCAGCTACCTGGAAATTCCAATGCACACGCTCGCAACATATCCTCTAAAACTTGGTTCAGACGCTCAGTCTGACCGTCAGTCTGTGGATGGAAAGCTGTACTAAAGTCTAACCTCGTGCCCATAGCAGTCTGCAAACCCTTCCAAAATTTGGAAGTGAAACGGGCATCTCTGTCAGAAACAATCGACACTGGCACTCCGTGTAATCTCATTATCTCAGACATGTACAACTGTGCCCACTTACTAGCAGTATAGGTGGATTTACCCGGAACAAAGTGCGCTGATTTAGTAAGTCTGTCCACCACAACCCAGATCACTGTAAATCCCCTCAGAGTTCTCGGTAGCCCGGTAATGAAATCCATGGACACGTTCTCCCACTTCCATTCCGGTATGCTCAAGGGTTGTAATAAACCCGCTGGTTTCTGCCTTGGTGCCTTAACCTGCTGACACACCAAGCATTTACTAACACATTCAGCTACTTCTCTCTTCATGTTACGCCACCAATAAACCCGCTTTAAGTCCTGATACATCTTCGTACTACCTGGGTGCATGGAAAATGGGGAACTGTGCGCCTCAGATAATAATTCTGTCTTAACCGCACTATCTGACGGGACACAGAGGCGCCTCTCAAACAACAGTCCACCATCAGAGGATAACGAGAACTCAGCCGTTTGCCCTGCCTCTGCTAGGCCACGTTTCTCAACCAGATAAGGATCGTTACTCTGAGCATCAATGATCTTCTGCCTCAAAGTCGGCTGTACCGTCAACTGGGCTAACTGCATAGTAACTGCACCCACTGACACTGCAATCTCAGCCCGCTCAAGATCCCGATGCAATGGGGCCTGTCGGGTAATAAGTGCTGCCGAATGTGATACCTTTCTACTAAGAGCATCAGCTACCACATTCGCCTTGCCTGGATGATACAGTATCTCACAATCGTAATCCTTCACTAACTCAAGCCATCTCCGCTGTCTCATATTCAATTCTTTCTGAGTAAAGAAGTACTTCAGGCTCTTATGGTCCGTGAAGATCTGTATCTTTTCGCCATATAAGTAATGCCTCCATATTTTCAAAGCAAAAACCACTGCTGCCAACTCTAGATCATGTGTAGGGTAGTTCTGCTCATGACTCTTCAACTGACGAGACGCATAAGCGACCACCTTACCCTGCTGCATCAAAACACAACCCAGACCCTTCTTGGAAGCATCACTATAAATCACGAAACTGCCCGAACCATCAGGTACAGTAAGAACCGGCGCGGTAACTAGCTTCTGTTTAAGGGTCTGGAAACTGTCCTCACATGCCTTGCTCCAAACAAAAGGAGCTCCCTTTCTGGTCAACTGAGTAAGAGGAGTAGCTATACGGGAAAAGTTCTCCACAAACCGTCGATAATAGCCTGCTAAACCCAGAAAGCTACGAACCTCACTGACTGTGGAAGGTCGGGTCCAACCGGTGACTGCCTCTATCTTAGCTGGATCCACAGAGACTCCATCCTTAGAAACCACGTGGCCCAGAAAGGACACCTGCTTCAGCCAGAACTCGCATTTCGAGAACTTTGCATACAACTTATTATCCCGAAGTGTTTGCAAAACCATACGTAAATGCTCCTCGTGTTCGGCCTCCGTCTTGGAGTATATCAAGATATCGTCGATAAACACAATCACAAAAGTATCTAGGAACTCCCTAAACACTCTGTTCATCAAGTCCATAAACACTGCCGGAGCATTCGTCAAACCAAAAGACATCACAATAAACTCCTAGTGTCCATATCTGGAACGAAATGCTGTCTTCGGTACATCCTCATCCTTAATTCTCAGCTGATGGTATCCCGACCGAAGATCAATCTTAGAGAACACTGTGGCTCCCTGTAACTGGTCAAATAGATCGTCAATCCTGGGCAAGGGATATCTGTTCTTTACGGTTACTTTGTTCAACTCCCTATAGTCAATGCACAGACGCATCGATCCGTCCTTCTTCTTAACGAATAAGACTGGCGCACCCCAAGGTGACACGCTCGGTCGAATGAATCCCTTATCAAGCAATTCCTGTAACTGTACCTTCAGTTCTTTCAATTCTGCGGGGGCCATTCTGTAAGGGGCTCTGGATATAGGGACCGTGCCCGGCTCCAACTCTATGGTAAACTCAACCTCCCTGTGCGGAGGTAACCCTGGAAGTTCCTCGGGAAAAACGTCCGGATAGTCCCTCACCACCGGTTCTGACGACAGGGATACATCCGCCTCTCTAGTATCCACCACACTCGCTAAGATACCCCAAGTACCCTGACTGAGCAGTTTACTGGCCCTGATGGCTGAGATTATCTGAGGCAACGACTTTGACCCTCCTCCCTTAAATTTAAAACTGGCCAACGAGGGAGGGTTAAACGTTACCTCCTTACGTGAACAATCTATGCTGGCGTGGTTAGCGGCCAACCAATCCATACCCAGGATTACATCAAAGTCCAGCATATCCAGAACTATCAGCGTTACTTCAATCACATGGCCTGATATCTCAATCTGGCATGCCTTCACCTTTTCTTTCGACCACATACATTCCCCGGAAGGAGTAGATACTGATAGAACATGGTGTAAGGGCTCTACCTCTAAGCGGGCATGCGACACAAATGCGGAAGAGATAAAAGAATGCGACGAACCCGAATCAAACAAAACTAAGGCGTAATGCCCCAACACTGGGAGCGTACCTGTCACTACTGTGCCTGCCTTCTCGGTCTCAGTCCTGTTGGTAGCAAAGACTCTACCCTGATGTGGAGCACCTGCTCCCTGATTCTGCGCGATCCCCGTGAGTCTCAACGGGCATCTATCAGCTGTATGACCCTCTTGCCTGCACTTAAAGCAGGTCCTGGTCCTGAATAAGCAACGGCCCAGATGGTGCTTCCCACAAATGGTGCACAACGGCTTTCCTCTGGCAGCCTCCCCTGCCTCAAAAGGTTTCTGCTGGAAGCTGCGAAACTCACCACCTGGTCTGAAATTCCGCTGTGGCACTGGAACAGGCTGCTGCTCAGCCTTCCTCTTCTGTCCCGACGTCGAACCTCTACCAGCGGTCTTAGACGAGTTGGCCCTCTCCTGTAAACTGAGATCCGCTGCCAGGCGCAGTGCATCGGCATGAGTAGCGGGTCTGAAAGCTCGGACCAAACCCTGAATGTCCAGTCTGAGGCCTCTAACAAACTTGTCAGCTCTGGCCGCCTCGGTCGCTATCATCTCGGGAGCGAAGCGGGATAACATGTCAAACTCCGCATCATACTGCTCCACTGTCATGTCACCCTGCTCTAAGTTCAGAAACTCCTGCCGCTTGGCATCTCTCAAACTGGCGGAGAAGAATTTCGCATAGAAACTCTCCTTGAACTGCTGCCACGTGATCTGACTCACATCACCACCTAGCATTCTCTCTGTAGTCTCCCACCATGCAGTACCCCTGTCAGTCAACATAAAAACAGCACACTGAACCTTCTGATCCTCAGGGCATTTCATGTAACGGAATATGGTTTCCAAGGACGATAACCACATCTGAGCCCTGGTGGGGTCCTCCAAAGACCCATCGAACGTCGTGGGATTATACTTCCTGAAATCCCTCAGATGTTTAGCCTCTGCCGACAACTGATCCGGCACAAACTGAGGCGCAACTGGTACCGGAGCCGGAGCTGGAGCAGGAACTGGTGCTGGAGCTGGCGCTGGAGCTGGCGCCGGAGTTGGCGAGGCAGGCTTCTGCTGCTCCCGCATCTGCATAATCATATCTCTAAACCTCTGCTCCATGGCGGCTAGGTCCGCATGAGTAACTGGCGCAGCCGGGTCAGGGGCTTGGGTTACAGGCTGCACCTCAGGCTGAACGCGTCCTGCTCCCCTTCCTCGGCCTCCTCGGCCACCCCTACGTGCACCCCTCCTTGGTGGCATTTTCCTAACAACCACCAAACGATTCCTTTAGTCATAAATGGTAATTGAATTTGCAGTTTAACTTAGGTAAGGTAATGCATGTAGAGTTATACATATACTTTCATGAGAGCGTACCTGACGAGCGGCAAGGATCGTTTCAGCCATAAGGACACAAAACACAGACTCACATTATAAGTCAGTCTACAGAACCTAAAACTTAGGCTCTGATACCAACTGTAACGACCCAACTTTTCCGGACTAAGCTGAGGTCACTACCAAATATCAAAACTCGACCATTCAACATAAAATTTAAAACAGACCAGTTACGATTCATTAAAACATTAGAAACCTTACAAAAGACAGTTTCGGGCCCTATTTTAAATAATTAAAAAAAAAAATCACAAAATAAAATGTCAAGTCACCAGTCCAAAATCACAGTCAAAATATTCTGACAAAATACATAGCGGAAGCGAAAAGAAAACCGGACGCGTCCATATGGCCTTCACGCATCCTTCCTGCCTCTCGTCGGTCTGCCCCTCGCTGTACCCCTACCTGAAAAGTTAAAGAAGAGAAAGGGTGAGTATAAACATACCCAGTAAGGGACCCACTACTGGGCCCGTTAGGGGACAACAGTTAACTTCCTATTCGGGGGTACCCTACATATCAGTCTAGTGCTCCCGAAGGATGCACATATCAGTCTAGTGCTCCCGAAGGATGCACATATCAGTCTAGTGCTCCCGAAGGATGCACATATCCGTAAGGCACACTACCCCATAGATGAAGCTAACCGTTACCCCTCAGTCCAAACTAAACTGTCTACATCAATCACATCCCTACGGCATTCATATCACAGTCCCGCCATAGGCTTTATCAGTCAGATAGTATAAGTTTAAACATCTACACCCTCAGTTGCTATATGCATTACCGATTCGCTCACCAATAGGGAAAACCTTAGGTCCAATCGACTAACCAACCAAAACCGAACTCACGGTCCATCCCCGTCCAAATTCCATGAACCACATCCAGACCAGTGTCCTACTACATACTGAACCGTAACTTTAGGGTCCATCAACATAAATTCTCAATCCACAAATAGCAGTCACAGTATATTTTCATCAGACAAAATATAGTATCAGTACTTAACAGTCAACTTGCATACAGATATTCAGTACAGTCACTAACGTGTAATCTCCTGTGGATTACTACGGTTTCAGCCTGGACTCGGGGTCCAGTAGTAGGAAAACCCTTACCTGATACTCGGTTATGCCCCTCGATTGAATCCACGCTCAACAGATCAACCTAAACGAAAACACAACGGTTTTAGTTGATGACGTTAGTAGCAGTTGTTTTAAAAAGGTTATCCGTTGACTTACTCAAGGAAAGGAAGCTATCTCCAACCAGGTCTGCCGCGGAACCCGGGAACTTAAGCGTCAACTCTGTACTACCTTCAAGGGAGAAAAATAGGGCCACATCTTAATCCAACATTCAAACTCGAATCGGACGAGGTAACATTAGGGAATTCATCAAAACAACCCTTACCGAAGACTCACCGTGAACCGAAGTGGAGGAAGGAAGGCTTAGGTGGCTCGGCTCGGCTCGGCTCGGTTTGGCTCGGCTCGGCTCGGCTTGACTCGGCTTGGTTCTCGGCTCGGCTCGGTTCGGCTCGGCTCGGCTCGGCTCGGCTCGGCTCGGTTTGGCTCGGCTCGGCTCGGCTCGGCTCGGCTTGGTTCTCGGCTCGGCTTGCTCGGCTCGCGGCTCGGCTCACGGCTCGGCTCACTCGGCTCGCGGCTCGGCTCGCGGCTCGCTCGACTTGGGGCTCGGCTCGGAAAAGGATGGTGGCTCGGGTACGGCTTGGAACCGGGTCGGGTTAGCTTGGACGAAAACGGGCAGCACGGTTTTGTGGGTTCTTTCTTCCGGCGAACGACGGCGGCGGCGATTCGCGGACGACACACGAGGGACGCGGTTGGCTGCTTCGTGGAGCGGCGACGAGCGGCGGCAGATCTGCCAGTGTGTGAGGCCGAGAAGGAATCGGAAATGGATGGCTACGGCGGACGGTGCTCCCCTCTGTGTTCTGCCGGCGTCGGAAGCACGAGATGAGGACGGAGAGGATGGGCGATGGTGGCGGAGACGAAGGCGGCAGAGAAAAAGAATGGAGGGACACGGCGATGATGCGGAAATGAAGAAGGAAGAGATGGAGACGGTGGATGGCGGCGTCGGGCGAGGAAGGAGAAAGAAGAGAAGAAGAAAAATAATTTCAGGGGGGGCTCGCGCGCGGGGCTAGGGTTCCTCCTCTCCCTTTTTTTTTTTTAAAATATATATATATATATATATGTTTATATATTAAATTAAGAAATTAATATTAATAATAATAATAAAATAAAAATAAAATAATAAAATTAATAATAATAATATTAAATATAATAAAAATAAAATAATGATATATATATATATATATATATTTATATATATTGAATAAAATTTAATATAAATTTATAATAGAATATTAATATTAATTAATTATAATAATATTAAATAAGAATATTAATATTTATCTTAAATAAATAAAAAGAAGATATTAACATTAAAAATTGAAATAATAATTCCCGATGATAATAATCTAATCAATATTATATTATTATTTTATCGTTTTACCAAAACTCAAATTTCCGAACAATTCACTTAAAATGCTAAAATTTTACCTCGAACTTCGGGGCGTTACACCTTCGACCCGGAACCCGTGCCGCGTGCACCCGTGTAGCCGAATAGCGCCCGCGTGCGAGCCGCACGCGCGCAGCTTCTGTACTGAGCCGAGCCGCGCCTCCCTGCTACCGCAAGCCCAAGCCGAACCGGTTTCTACTCCTCCAGTCGAGCCGCCAAGCCTAGTTTGGCTCTTTTCCACCCAATTTTTGGTAAATTGATTATTTGTTTTGCCTTACCCAGCAAGACCCAATTTTTGGACACTAAATAATTTAGTTTGGACTAAATTAAATTAACTCTTTTAAGGACCACCTTGGACGATTTGACTTGGAGCGTTGGATTTCTTCAGTAGGGGCTCAAGCATTGCAACCTCGACCTAGGGTAAGTTATCTCAACTGAGTTTTTGGGCCTCTAGTCGTTGGTGACTTAATTATGAATTTTGGCATTATTAAACAATTAGGACCTCGTTGCTTGGATAACACACTTGCCTTGCGGTTAGGACTCGTCGAGTAAATCTCCAGGTAAGAGATTTCTACTACTAGCTCTATGTTTAGAACTACGAGATCACATACACCTTCAGTTGTGCATGTTAAGGACTAAATTGTATGATACGTGTAATTAATGAGAGCATGATGCGATTGATGACATGGTTACATTATGGCATGATATTGTGATGACGTGAATTGTTATGACTGTACGTCGGTTATTGAGGTGAAAAGTGAGATGATGATTAGTCTGTTATGATTACATGATAATGCTACGTGCATGTATGTTATGGTTAGGGTACTTGTTAGCTTAGCCTATTAGAGTCGTACCTGCATGGGTGTCCTTCGGGATCACCACCTATTTAGGACGGTGTGGCCCGACGGGGCGCCAGTCTAGCATGGATATAAATATGACTCGAGTGACTCGACGGGGTCCTCGCATCCCGATTGTCTTAGTGTTACCCCTGGGTTCACTACAGACCAGCATGTCCTAGGTGCTCCCCCGAGACACCGAAGACCAGATTTTTGTTCCTACGGGAGTGCATGTTGCACGTGTTCGGGAACGTGCCAGAGATTGGGTACCATTTACAGGACTCTAGTAGGAAGCTAACAGATACCTAGTGGGACTAGTAGTGGGTCCCTTGCTGAGTATTTTATACTAATTCTCTTCATGTCATGTTTTTCAGGTAGAGGCCGAGGTAGGGGCAAAGGCAAGCTGGCGGGCGACCAGAAGTGACCGTGGCGAGCCATAGGGATTTCTGCTTCCGCTTACACTTGTTTTTGACGTTTAGTGCCTGAGTTTTATTTTTCTTCACTATTTACTATTTCATTTCTTTAAAAGTAAATAGGGCCTGAGTAGGACTTTAGTATTTAATTTTATTTTCGCATATTACTTTGATTTGATTTTCATAAATAAATTTCTGAAATTTTATTCGTTTTTACTAAACTTTATGACTTAAACCACGTGTTTTACATTTAGTAATGACTTCGACTCAGTATAAGGAGTTGGATTGTTACATGTCGTGTCTTCTGTCTTATTTGTTTACATTTTGCGGCCATGTGTTCTGTATTATTGCGGCCATGTCGTCTGTGTTATTGCTTTACCTTTGGCGGCCATGTCTTCTGTATTATTGCGCTCATGTTTTCTGTGTTATTGCTTAAATTTCTCCGGCCATGTGTTCTGTATTATTGCGCCCATGTCTTCTGTGTTATTGCTTTACCTTCTCCGGCCATGTGTTCTGTATTATTGCAGCTATGTCTTCTGTGTTATTTCTTTACCTTCTCCGGCCATGTGTTCTGTATTCTTGTGATGTCTTCTCTCTGTTATTGCTTTACCTTTTCCGACCATGTCTTTTGTATTGTTGCCATGTCTTCTCTGTTATTGCTTTAGCTTTTCCGGCCATGTCTTACAATTCTTCTATTCTTTTCTTACAAATTTTGTTACAATTCTTCTATTTTTTTACAATTCTTCTATTCTTGTATTCTTTTCTTACATATTCTTTTCTTACAAATTTTGTTACATTTCTTCTATTCTTATCTATTTGTATTGTTAGATTCTTCTATTATTTTCATAGTGTATTCTTATCTCTCTGTATTGTTGCCATGTCTTCTCTGTTATTGCTTTAACCTTCCAGTGTTGTCTCTTCCATCTGTTTTTATTGTATGGTTTTGACTTCATATTTTCTTACAAATTTTGTTACAATTCTTGTATTCTTATCTCTCTGTATTGTTACATTCTTCATTTATTTTCATACTGTATTGGTCTTCCTTTCTGTCCAGTGTTGTCTCTTCCATCTGTTTTTAGTGTATGGTTTTGGTATAGCTTTCAGTATATAGGCTTTGACTCTTTGGACTTTGCTATGCTTTATGTCAGTTGTAGCAGAGAGATTTCCTGTCTTTTATTGATAGATAGGTTGCAGTTCATTACTTTGGTCTTTATTTTTTGGTTTAGCTCCATTAAAGTCCTCTCAACTTGCCCCATCTTTCCCCTATATATAACCACGTTTCCTCTTTTGATTCACTGCCTTCTTGTCTCTCTTTGTATCCTCTCTGTGGTTCTAACTTATCTTTTGTAAGTTATCTTTTTCTTTTTCTCTGTTTGCTGATTCTTCATTAGTGTTAGCATATATGTTGTAATTTCCCTTTTCCTATATGATTCTGTTCTCCTTTTCGTATATGTTTATGTCATTCTTTTCTTTTAGGTTGTTGTCCTTCTTTTCTGTTATGTTTTTGTGATCTTTTTCCTATACCTTTCTGTCCTTTATTTTTTTATCTGTAACTATGATGGAATTCCATTCATTATTTTGAATGGAATCAAAACTCTGAGGCTATTAATTTAAAAATAAACTTCTTGTTTCGGTTTCCATTCAATGTTCATTTCGAGTAACATTTGTCGTCATAAAAGGTATGTATATGTAATATTTTTTTTTCATACCTTCTATATTGTGTGTTATGTACAAATATTAACCATCTTGTTGTCTTATGTAGGACGTTGCGATTCACGAGTTTACTATTTCAAGAGGTACTCTTGTAATGGCCGTTTGTAGGCTTTATATACTGTATTATTTATTTATTTATTTTTTTCGGTTTTGTATAATTTTATAATGAACATTTTGTTTCGGTTTATAATATGTATATAGAACATTCCGTTTAATTTTATTAAATATTGTATCTTATTAATTTCCTCTTTTTTAACTATTTTTTTTGTATATAGTAAGAACAATTTGTATTTACAAAATATGCAATTAATTAACAACATTTTCAACTTAACAAAAATTGAATTAATTGTCCAATTAAATATTAACAACAATTCGTATTAACTATCAAACTAATTAACAACAATTCGTAATTTAAAAAATATAAAATCTTTTCTACTACCTAGTACATTTAACAATGTTTTTTATAAGTAGAAAGTTTTAACTTTATTACCAATAATTTTTAGTAATATAAATAATTTTAGTAATGTTATCGATTTTTGAAAACAAGTCTTTAATTCGGTAAAAATATGATAATAAAGGGGATTTCAATATCATAATTCGGTAAAAATTTTAGTAATGCATATCAAAAACTTTTTTACTAATACTGTTTTTCAATATCATAATAAATTTGCATATCAATTTTTTAGTAATAGTGTTTTTCAATATGATCATAAAACTCCATATGAACAACCCTTCCCTAATAGTGTTTTTTGAATATCATCATAAATTTAAATATGAAAAACTTTTTAGTAATAGTGTTTTTTCAATATAATCACAAATTTTGATACTAATTAAATTATATTAAGGGAATACACATTTCATAAACTTCGAAAATATGTCTTTAAGTACTATTGTTCGGTTTTTTTTAAATACTATCGTCTCGAGTACGTACGTTATGTATCATGGAAATAGTTAATTACATGCCTTCCATTTTCAACTTCTTTAATTTTATGTATCATTTTCAATGTTCTCGTCACTCATAATCTACTTTTTTTTGTTCTATGTTTATGGTTTTAGTAAATACGGATATTACTAAGTTTATGGATCTTTTCACAATATATATCGATATTGTACTAATTCACTTAGTACATGTTTTTTAGGAAACTTTACATACATTGTAATGGATGAACAAACACTTATTGGAGTCCTAACTGCATTCACGTTGGCCCAACGTCAGATTTTACTAACGTTGGAGCTATTAATGAACAACAATAAGCGTCTCCCACATACACCGCCCGATACACGCTATAGAATTAGGGAGCTTGCTTACTTTCGCATGATATACGAGTCAGATCTTGTGTGTCGGCAGAGCATGCGGATGGATAGGCGAACATTCGCAATTCTATGCCATTTACTTAGAAATGTGGCTGGTCTTTCGTCGACCGAGATTGTCGATGTTGAGGAAATGGTAGCAATGTTCTTGCACGTCCTCGCTCATGACGTGAAGAACCGCGTCATCCAACGGGAATTTGTACGGTCCAGTGAGACAGTATCTCGACATTTTAACATCGTATTGTTGGCTGTTCTTCGACTATACGAGTAGTTGATAAAGAGACCTGTTCCGGTAACAAGTAACTGCAATGATCAACGTTGGAAGTGTTTCGAGGTGGGCATCATAGAAGTTCACTATATTTCACCTTTACGTACGTCGCACTTATTTCAACGTGTTTATTTCAACCTGCAGAACTGCCTTGGTGCGTTAGACGAGACGTACATAAAGGTCAACGTCCTTGCAGGAGATCGGCCTACATTCAGAACGCGTAAGGGGGAAATTGCCACAAACGTTCTGGGGGTCTGTGACACGAAAGGGGATTTCGTTTATGTCCTTTCCGGTTGGGAAGGATCCGCAGCAGACTCGTGAATCCTACGTGATGCGCTTTCACGAGAAAATGGACTACAAGTGCCAAAGGGTATATCTTTTTTATAATAAAACACCGCCGCTTCCTACTTACCTATTTAAAGGTCATAAACTAACCATTTAATAACAGGATATTATTATCTGTGCGATGCGGGATATCCAAATGCAGAGGGGTTTCTCGCTCCGTACAGAGGCCAGCGGTACCATTTGCAAGAGTGGCGTGGTGATGCAAATGCGCCAACAAATGCAAAGGAGTACTTCAATATGAAGCACTCCTCGGCAAGGAATGTTATTGAGCACGTGTTCGATGTTCTCAAGGGTCGTTAGGCCATTCTTCGTGAAAGTCGTACTATCCTCTGCAAGTCCAGTGTCGCACCATTCTAGCATGTGCCTTGCTTCATAATTTGATCAACAGGGAAATGACATATTGCGAGGACGTTGACGACGAGGACGAGGGGGACTCCACATACGCGACGACCACCGCTTCAGAAGACATTCAGTACATTGAGACAACAAACGAGTGGTCTCAGTGGCGCGACGACCTAACCGAATTGATGTTCACCGAATGGCAGTTGCGTAACGCTTAACTAAGACAATTTTACATTACAAGTTTTCGATTGTAAGGTCGCAATTCTATCATGTCTAAAATGTACTGTAAAAAGTAATATGGGCTGTTGCATATGAAATGTACGCGTGCCATGAATTTGTATCATGCCTATTTTTTTTATTGTTCAATTGTGAAATTACTTACGTACTCCATGTATTTTTTCTTATTTCTCATTCTCAGTATGTCAACCTCAAATCGTGCCCCGAGACATGTTTGGACGAAGGAGGAGGAGGGGACTATTGTGGAATGTTTAATGGAGTTGGTGTCAATGGGGGGATGGAAATCAGATAATGGTACGTTCCGCCCAGGATACCTTGGCAATTGGTATGCATGATGGCGGAGAAACTACCTGGATGTCAGGTACGAGCAACAACTGTAATTGATTGTAGGATCAAGACACTGAAGTGAACATTCCAGGCCATTGCCGAAATGCGGGGCCCAGCGTGCAGTGGCTTTGGGTGGAACGATGAAGAGAAATGTATCATTGCGGAGAAGGAATTATTTGATAATTGGGTTAGGGTATGGAAAATAATTTAAACGTCACACAACGTTCACAATGTACATTTAGTTACCAATTTTTCAATCAGTACTCATACGTGATATTTTTTTGCCCGCAGTCGCATCCTGCAGCAAAGGGACTCCTGAACAAACCATTCACGTATTACAACGAACTTACATATGTCTTCGGTCGTAATAGGGCGACCGGTCGGTTCGCTGAGACATTCGCGGACGTGGGGTCTAACGAGCCTGGTGGCGGATATGACAAATTTGATATGGGGGATGGAAACGAGGACTTCCCACCTGTGTACAGCCAGGGAATTGACCTCTCGCAGGACGATGTACGTGCATCCCGACCTTCTCGCATTTCAGAGGGTAGGACCGGATCGAGTGGATCGAAGAGGAAGAGGGGAAGTCAGCGAGACTTCGATGTTGAAGCGATACATCTGGCGCTCGACCAAACAAATGAGCAACTCAGGCAGATTCCGGAGTGGCCTGCAGGCAACCTTGCAAATGACAACCATGTGCGCACGGAATTTTTTCGCATATTGCGTGAGATGCTAGAACTTACGAGTTTGGATAGGGTGTTATTGCAAAGGCATCTTTTGTCTCGTATGGACGACCTTTGGGGTTTCGTAATCATTCCTGAGGATGAGAGGGAGAGATTTTGTAGAGTCCTCCTAAGATACATAGAGAGATAGTTTATGTTTCTACGGACCTGGGTTGCTTATTATTTTCTTACGTTTTTTTGTCTATGATGTTGACTATTTATGCATTTCCTATTGTAAAGAACTTATTTTCGTCCTTGCTAATGTTTATTTTAAATTAAGGAAAATAGTCACAATTTTCCAAAGCGTTATAATGGCTATTTATATAGGTTTAAAATAGGATGACATCGCTATCGCCGATTAGAAATATTCAATAATTTTTTTTATCTTTCTAAAAAATTAATTGTAATAAATTTCTCACAATATGTTCAGAAATTAATTTTAATTTGGGCAACTGTATGTACTAATTTAATAACATTACACATACAACAAATAAAAAAGGACAATAAGACGAATTCGAGGGTTTCGTAAAAAAGTATGCAATAACTTTTTTATGATATTTACAATTTAATTTAAAAAATATTATACCACATAAAAAAATTATTAACCCAACCCATTTAACAATTTTCCCAAATAAAATTTATCACAAAATTCACATAAACCTACCCACCTAACCCTTCCCCCAAACATATTTTATCATAAAATTTCCATAAAACTATCCACCTAACCCTTCCCCCAAACACATTTTATCATAAAATCCCCATTAAACTACCCACCTAACCCTTCCCCTAAACACATCTTATCATAAAATCCCCATTAATCCTCCCCACCTAACCCTTCCCCCAAACACATATTATCATAAAACTATATTTTTAAACCCTTCCCCCAAACAAGGGTTATGATAAAACTAGGTTTAACTTAACACTAGTTTTATCTTAACACTAACCCTTCCGTAAATCAATCCTTCCCCCAAACGCACCCTAACATATTATTTGATATGATAATAATATTAATTAAGAATATTGTTGAAATTAAATCTTAATATAAAATAACAGATATAAAAGTAATTAAAACTATAGTTACGTGCGTAGTCATTGACACATATACACTTATGTAAATACTCAACAACAGATAAGTAAGTATCAAGATTATAATATTGATATGCTTATCAAAATTTTCAATTTTACGTGTATACTAATAAAATATTTATGTACATATAAAACTTATAAGAACTAACTTTTTATTTTTTTATTATACGTGTTTGAGTTAAAAAAAAATAAAAAAAATCTAAATAGATCAGTCAATATTCTTATATTTGAAAAAAGCATCATCGTGATTATAATCAACAAGAAGTGCTATTATTCTTAAGATTTATTGATAGGTTTGACAAAAAAATATTCGAAAGTACATAAAATGAAACTCGAAATTAAATTAAAATAGTATGTGTATTTTAGGCATTATATTAAATATTTTAACATGTTGTCAAAATAGAAGTTTTGAGTAATTGTCAAATACTTTCATATATATATATATATATATATATATATATATGTAATGACCCGAACTTTTAAACTAAGTTAAGGTCATTATTCAAAAGATAAACATCAAAAGACATTTTTTTTTTGGAAAAGAAGATAACTAAAATCTTTATAAAACTAATATCAAGGCGTTCACAAAAACATAAGATTTTCAAAATTAACAAAAATAATTTAAAAACATGACCCGCGGGTTCTAACAATTTTAAAGAATTAAAAACAACTAAATAGGATAAAATCTTCAAGTAAAATAGTTAAAATTTAAAAATATTGAAAAACATATAAATGAGTGCGGAAGCTGAATTGTGTCCCCATATGACATGCCACGGATCCCTCACTGTCGCTCGCTAGCTTCTTAAGTTCTTTAATTTAGCCTGAAATATTAAACATAGGAAAGAGTGAGTATATAAATATACTCAGTAAGGGACCCACTACTAGTCCCGCTAGGTGATCTGTTAACTTTGCGTTAGAAACATAATCATAACGTTTTGTGACTAATGGAGCACACCAGAGTGAGTGAGACCGTACGAACACTCTTAAATCGTGTGAATGATCCGGTAGGAACACCCCTAGTCGTGCGAGTGCGTAGGTACACACTCCATAAACATATATGTATATACGTAGGTACATCCCTAATAGTGCGAGTGGTCCCATCGGAACACCCCTAGTCGTGCGAGTGACCTCGTATACACAGTATAACTATCCTTTAACCGTGCATGTGATCCGTAGGTACACCTCTAAATCGTGCGAGTGATCACGTAGGAACACCCCTAGTTGTGCGAGTGATCCCATAGATAAGACCACAATACAGGTGGGGTAAAAAGCTTAATAGGCACACCACAATCTAAAGCATGTAACATCATCATAACATGACATAAATATTAATCATAACGTTCTTATTCATGTGATTAATATATCATGTATCATAAACATCATAAACATACCAATCATCATTGTCAATCATAATATCAGTCATCATCATCAATTATAATATCAATCATCATCAACACAATATCAATCATCATCTATAGTATCGCATTACGCATCTTAGCTACCGTTAATGCATAATTGTAAATATATGCAGTCACTTAAATTTAGTTCGAAGGTCCAGTAGTAGAATCTCTTACCTGGAGATTAGCTAAAAATATTTCTTTGCTGACAGTAATTTCCCAATTAAAGCAGATCCTAAACAATAAGGAAAAATCAATAACTTAATTAATAAAATTTACCAATGGCTAGTATCTAAAATTTTCCAATTTAACTTATCCAAAATGTAAGGTTGAAACAAATTCAACCTTAATTGGGGGAAAAAATTCAAAATTAAATCTAAAAAATGTAACCAACTGAACCTTTAAAGAAACCCCAATTAGATCCAAAATTAAATTAATAAATTACACCAATAAAATATTTATGTACATATAAAACTTATAAGAATTAATTTAATTACCTTGGCTTACCAAACTTAACTAAATGGAGGTTGAAAAATTATCTAAACCTTGATGAGAAAATTCATCGATTCTTAAAGCTTTGCCAAAGGGACCAATCATAACAAAAACTAGTGAAACGAAGGCGGCAGAAGGTTATCTTAGTAAAGAAGATGAAGAACCTTTCTCTTTTTCCTTTTCTTTTTAACTTAACCATTTCAATGCTATTTATAAACCCAAATAATAATATTTATTATTATTATTTCATTTTCCTTTTAGGATATATATATATATATATATATATATATATATATATATATAATACAAAAATATACATATATCTTTATTCTCAGTATCTTTTCCCAAAATAATTAATTATCTTCCACAATAATTGATTATTATTTATCTTTTTTTAAAATAATTAATTATCTTCCACAATAATTAATTATTATTTATCTTCCTCCAAAATAATTAATTAGCTTCCACAATAATTAATTATTATTGATCTTCCTCCAAAATAATTAATTATCTTCCACAATAATTAATTATTATTTATCTTTCTTTCAAATAATTAATTATCTTCCACCATAATTAATTATTATTTATCTTCCTCCAAAATAATTAATTGTCTTCCGCAATAATTAATTATTATTTATCTTTCTTCCAAATAATTAATTATCTTCGAGAATAGACGTATTATTTAACAATAACTAATATTTAATTAGACTTACATTTTTTTAAAATGAAATAAGTTGGAATTAATATAATTAAGTTACTCGAATATTCTATTTTTTCCTAAATTTAATAAAAGAAAAAAAAAGAAGACACATATACATACATGTCAATTATATAAAACGTTTAGATGTACTCACGTTAACTTAAATATTAACTATTGATAACAAATATTCTTATTTAGATCGACTCATTTATGTTAATATTTTGAACAACCGTATATGATAAAACAATGAAAAAATCAACAACAGTGCTTGAGAAGATTCCGCAGTTAACAACAGAGGATACAACACACAAAACAATAAGTAGAGACAGTAAGAACACAAGACATTGCTAACCTGATTTGATGAAACAACATCTACATTTGGAGGGTCTTTGACCCGAGATCAAAGATGTTTTTTCTTTGATATATAAATCATAATAACAATCTTATGATTTTCAGTATAGAGTTTAAAACACCCTATTCTTTCACTCTTAGTACTATAAGTGATACAATATTATAACAAATAATTCTATCACGTTTTCAAAGATGAATTGACTAAACCAAAATCTCCCCTTTAATCAAGTTTTTCATCAACCAGCAGACTAAGGTAATTTACGGGAGGAACTCCCCCTAAATCACATTCATCATCGAGACGTAAATGAATGATTTTTATGTTGTTCATGCAATAGAAACTTGATATTCAAAATATTACAACATCAGTACTATTCTTCACAAAAAACAAAAGCAACAGTTACAAACCACACCAAGAAATAAAAATTTACACGTTTTGGATTCTTTTTTGCACTGAAATGAACGTTCGAAAACGTTGTAGTGTACTTGCTCTTGCAACTAACAAAAACCAACAAATGTCAGTCAACCAAGATATTCGACTAAAAGAATATCAAATCTATGACACTGAGAACATCTTCTTCAAATACAAATCTTCTACGAAGGAAAATATCTTTTCCATAATAGCCTCAAATAATATCTTTTTCAAAGCTGAATATTCTTTACAAACTCCCATATAATAAAACTTTTTACCACGTCAACCAACTAGGAGAAAACTCTGAACAAATACAACAAGTATGGGCCTACACATCTTCTAACAATATATTCACAAGCAGTATACACTAGGCATTTCAAATAAGGAATAATTAATTAAAAGTATGATATTAGGTTTGCAAGTTCTCACACATACAAACCACGACTTTTTTAACCCTTTCTTCTTTTTTACTTACAAACTTCATAACTTTCTATTCACTTTTGTTCGACCCCTTCATTCAATTTGCCAAGTTTCAACAAATTAACACTACAAGAAATTTGGCCTTTAATGTCGGTTTAAAACCGACATTAAAGGCCTTTAATGTCACTTGGCGACCGACATCTTTGCGAGCGTTATTAAAGGGCTTTAATGTCGGTTGGGCTTCAATGTCGGTTGGGCTTCAATGTCGGTTTATAACCGACATCTTTGAAGGTGTTATTGAAGGCCTTTAATGTCGGTTTATCTTTAATGTCGGTGGATAACCGACATTAAAGATGTCTTTAATTTTTTTTAACCGACATTAAAGCTGTCTTTAATGTCGTTTTTTCAAATTTATTTTTATTAAATCCTTGCATTATTGTCCATTTTGTATGACACCAAATAGTTAAAAATGAAATCTTTTACTTGTACATATACAAAATGAAATCTTAATAATGTGTACATTTATATATAACTTGGCTCCAAATACAAAGAAGTTATGAAGCTTAATTATTATACATTGATCATCCTTTGGAAAAAAAGAAAGAAAGAAAGAAAAAGAATATATTGAGAGAGCAATAACTAAAATTGCAACTAATAGCAAACTAGAACGCTTCACAAATGACCATCTTCAAGATCTTGTCACAAAGATAAGGGTCTGGCTAATTGTACTCACTTGCAACCATTTCTTCTATTGCAGTCATTTGTTTAGTGATATCTCCCTGTAAAAGACATCAAGATGGTTGAATTGATAAGTAACAATTTTATGACCTAGTTATAATTGCAAGTCTCGCAACCGAAACCTACGTAACTAAGTATCCATATCACAAACAAAACAAAAATGTAAAAAACAGAAACCAACTTATTTAAGAGAAAAAAAGGTCGTTCAAAGCAAGCAAACCACATATCACAAAGATTTTTTTTTTTTAATCTTCAAAAGAAAAAACACCACACCAGGGCCAGCGGTATTTCCTCCTTGCCATAACCTGACTGAAAAATATGGCAACAAACTAGAAACAACAATGAACTTTGTGAATAAATAATAAATATGGCATCCTGTTGGTTGTTACATGAAAAATATTTCCTACACCTACCTTTTAGATATACATACATCATATCCTCTGAGAATTGTGATGAAGAGCAATTCTACAACACCTTTATTGCTCCATCAAGAAAGCCAATGCCAAAGAGCCTTGAACAGGCAAGTTACACTACAATGAACCAACCACCAATGACTAAATCTTCACCACAAACACAAACTATATAGTCAGACTAAAATAGCCTACACCCCAAAGTCAAACTATTCTAACTCCACAAAACTATTATATAATCCCACAAATTACAATAACCACAAACTACGGCAACTCTGAACCCAAACAACTCCAAAGACTCTATGTTAGCAAATGCTTCAAATCTCCGACAGATATGATTGAAGAAACAGAAAGTTAAGACAAAAAATGAAAATTACCTCATATGCACATTGAAGCTTCTTAAATGACTCACTCGCCAATGGGCTTCCCATATTTTTATCAGGATGCACAAGCACAGCCTAAAAGAAAAGACAAACATTAGTACAATTTTTCCTCAAGAGATTCTAGGAGTGACTAAATACTAGAATGTTGGCATCAAAAGCAAATGGAAAGGAATTTCATTAGCCTCTGACATCATTTTACTTTAATATTTTCTTTCGAAAAAAAAAACAGTATACCAATGTACCAAAACTGATTAAGAGTATCATAAATATTTTAATATGATACAAAAGATTAAGTGTAGCATCTTGTCATATGAAATAGCATAGACATGAGTCACATGACATACAATCACGAATAGATCACTATATATTTACATATTAAGTTAGAAAATCAACATGTCACTACATCTGACATATGTCTCAGTGTAGATATAGAATTCTGTTACAATTATAGGTCAATTTCCATTAGATAGAGATGGTTTTAAGAATTTTCATGAGGAACTTGCATAACAGGAGGAAAAATATCTAAGGAATATAGTAATGTTTCATTCACAGAATGCAAGTCAGTTCCCCTTCAAGATATATTTTTATAATTCACTAGAAAACTGTGTTGAGAGTTTACTATATATATATATGCCAGAAATTCAAAAATATTGAAGTACTTGAAAAAAAAAGGTGCACAATGATACACATTTAACATTTAACATAGAGTAATGATACACAAACTTTAAGTTCATTTGTCATTGGGATAAAACATCAATTACTATTTCAAATATCAATAGTTTCAAACCTTAAACTCCACAAATATTGAAGTACTTGAAAAAAAAAGGTGCACAATGTTATACTATTAATTATATTACACTTCATGGACTTTGAACTAAACAATCAAAAGTCATAGAAACACAATTAAAAAGACCCCTTTAATTTCCGGAGAAAAAATAGTATTTAAAACAAGAAAATGCATAGGAAATTAAATTAAATGAAATCCAAAAAAGAGGAAAATGCAAATTAATGATTAGAAAAATGAGTACTTACAATAATTTGAGAGGAAATCTTGGATACTCCAAAACCCTTGAGAAGAAATCTAAGGATTGCCAATGAAAAACACAACAAAACCAGCTGTAATTCCAAACGAGGCAAATAACTATGTAAGCTCGTCTAATTATGAGATTCAAATCATTAAGAACCTGAACCACTTCCAGTAAACTCCCTCGCTTATTAGCACTATCAACCTGAAAAATTTCACAACTCAATTCCAATTAGAAAAAACCCAAAACCCATCTTGAAAATAAGAATTGAAGTAGAAAAAAAAAGACCTTAATCGGAGTAGCTTTTCTAATGGAATCATTATCAATGGTAACCCTGGAAAACAAAACCCATTTAAGAAAAGAAACAGAGTAAACAAAACCCATAATGAAAATCGAAGATTAAAGAGAAAAAGAAACCTGTGAGGGTTCATACGATTGACGAGCTTCTTGAACTCGTCGTCGAGAGGGAGAGAAAGGGACCAACAATCCATAAGAAGAGAGTGACGGAACTATCGAAGAAGAAGAGAAAATAGAGAGCGATGGTGATTCGACCCTAAACCCTAAAGTTGGATATGAATAGTTCATAAAATTATAAAAAACAAATCAATCAACCGCAACATTCCCATTGAACGAAACGGGGAAACAGAAACTCAAAGGAAGGAAACCCAAATGAAAATCGAAAATCAAAATCGAAGATGAAGAATGGAAAATGTAAAATACGAATTTACCTCTACAGAAAGTGGATGAGCATGCCTTTGGATGAATATGGGAAGGATTCAGAAAAAGAAAAGAAGATGAGAAAAACAATGAGAAAAAGTCGGAGAAGGAACGGGCATCGGAGAAGAAAAAGTTGCCGAAGAAGAAATGGACGAATTCATTTGGAGAAGAAAAGGGATTGCGCGAGTAGGAGAGGGTCGAAAGAGTAAAGTAAGAGAGAGACTATTATTTTTTCACAAAATAAAATTATTAAAAAAAAATTAAATGGACCTTTAATGTCGGTTTTCAAAATGGCGGACCTTTAATGTCGGTTTAAAACCGACATTAAAGCTTAGTCTTTAATGTCGGTGGAAAACCGACATTAAACATCCGCGTTTTCAAAACCGACATTAATGTTCATTTTCCATTTTTCCCAACCGACATTAAAGCCTATATTTGTTCTAGTGTAAAACCTTCATACATACATACATAGTTTGTCTCATTTGTCTTTTATGTATAAATAAATATATGAACTTCTTCATACTTCACGATTGATTTTCAAACAAATGGCAAAGGAAAACCAATAACACGATTGATATCATTTCAAAGCTCGCATCACTCTCTTCATCTTGCTTGACTCACGCCCCATTCAAGTACGAAAACTGTTAATTGGTTGTCAAAATGTTAAGATTTGTATAACTCATACTTTGAATGATGCCTAAAATCTAATATCATATTAAAAATGAAGACCCGATGCATTTATGATAAATGATTATGACAGGAGCTAATCCAGGGCAGGTGAATAAACCATTTGAAGTAAAAAATGTCATTTGGGTTTTGAGAATAATGGAATAATAGATACTGTGAATGAAAAAATTTAAAGTAGTATGGTAGTGAAAAAGAAGGGAAACTATTGTAAATGTAACAAAACACCAAACTATTTACGGCCCGTGTAACAAAACCCGTAAAGTTAGTCATTTTTTAAATATTCCAGATTTGCCCTTCCATTTTTCTTTCTTCCTCGTGATTCGTCTTCCTCCTCTATTTCGTCTTCTTCGTTCTTCCCTTACGATTTCGTCTTTCTTCTTTCCTCTTTTTCTTTTCTGCAATTTCTTTCCATCATATTTCTTATTTTTCAATTCTTTATTTACGTCGTTTAATCTTTATATCGTTTTTCTTCTTCTTTTTTTTTTCGCTTCAATTTCTTTCCATCGCCTTTCTTCCTTTCTTTTTTTACGCGTTTGTATTTGGGTAACCAAATCTAAACGACTTTGTATAAGACTGTGTAAAAAAATAGCAAAATCTAATGTGTATAAGACTGTGTACGAAAAAATAGCAAAATCTAAAAGATCATGTATAAATAATCTTGAAAAAGAATCATTTAGATTGGAGTAGCCAAATGTAAACGATCATGTAAAAAAGAAGTAAACGATTGTGTAAAAAAAAAAAGAGTGTGTATAAAGAATCTTGAAAAAAATCATTTAGATTGGAGTAGCCAAATGTAAATGATCATTTAAAAAAAAGTAAATGATCATTTAAAAAAAAGCAAATGATCATTTAAAAAAAAGTAAATGATCGTGTATCTTGAAAAAAATTCATTTGAACTGGAGTAGACAAATGTAAACGATCGTGTGAAAAAAAGTAAACGTAAAAAAAAGTAAACGATCGTGCAAAGAAATCTAAACGATCATGTAGCAAAAGAATTAAAAAGATCATCTAGCAAAATTTTTTTTTAAAAAAAATCATTTAGATTTGGGTCCCAAAATCACCCAAATCTAAACGATGGAGTAACAAAATTAATCAATGGAATTGAAAAGATATATTGTAGTCATATCTAAACGATCGCGTATAAATCGTAAATATATTACGCGTGGGTTATTGATGTAAAACTTTGTGATAAGACAAAATATTTACACTTGGTATACTTTTTTAATTTCGCAAGATATTTACACTTGATACACTTTTTAATTTGGCAGCACATGTGTCAATGAGAAAGACAATTTAGATTAAAAACTTTGTGATAAGACATTTGGTATACTTTTTTTTTTCTTTTAATCCTTTTGGAAAATGAAAAAGCCTTTGATATACTCTTACCTTTTTTTTTTAATTTTTTTTATGAAAATGAAAATGTGTATGGATTTGGTTTCATTTACTTTTATTTGTAGAGGTCGTTCATCTCAAATATCTCTTTCCCATTAAAGTGATTTTTAGTATTTATCTTTTCTTTTGCTTGGAAAATTTATTAGATAAAGAAATCTTAATTAATTGTGATGTTCTTCCATTTTTAAAATGTAGAATTCTCAACAAGATAATTTATTTTATTTATTTGTCATTATCGATTCATTCCTAAGGAATCCAAATTTGCACCATATATTTGACTCAATGAATAGGATTTTGTATGGTGTAAAATTTGTGAAGTTAGATTTTTTTTTTCTTCTTTTTCTTTTGTTCTCTAAAAAATTCTCATATTGAAGAAGGGGTTATTTGACCCGCAACGTTATACAACAATGCGACAAGGGATGAGAACGGTTTGGTTCGATGGCCAAATCGAACCGTACTGAATCGATTTATTGGTTTTAACCAAATTGAATTTATGCAATTCGATTTTGTTTTAAGTTCGATTTTGGTATTTTTGTAAGAATAAAAAAAAATCTGATCAATTCAGTTTTAAATTCCGTTTTGTTCTTTAAATTAAAATCGATTTAGTTTTAAATTCGGTTTACTCTTGTTTTAAATATATAAATATATAATATAAAAAACTATATATATAGTAGTTAAAAGCACTTCGGTTCAATTTTAAATTTCTTTAAACCTTGTCGAACCGCATTCTTTGGTTTCATTGAGTTTTCTTGGTTCAGTTTTAAGAAACAGTTCGATTTTTGTGGTTTGAATGACGACTCCTAATAAAAAAAAATAGTAAAACACTGATATAAATTATATTAAATAAACGAACACAAGATTCAGTACCCAGTTTGATGCAGTATCACCTATGTCTGGAAGTAATGCGCCATAAACGAAATTTTCTCCAATTAAAAAGTCAAATGATTACAAAATTTTATTAATATATAAATATATAAATGAAAAATTATATGGACAACATACAAATAATCTAACCTAGTGAACGATCACAAAAACCCACCCTAGGTGTGGGACTCACTCTTACCAAGAACTTCTATCTACCAACCTTATTCAAATGAAAATCACTCAATGTTAGAGCTTAATCTCTCTTTAACCTCATTTTCAACAAGGTCTTAGATTCATATATTAAGAGTAAAATTTAGTATGCAACCTTGCTCTAACTTCACAGAACAAAATACACACAACCTCCAAAATTAAGAGACAAATATAATTGTTCAAAGCAAATTTCAAATTGGTATTTCTTTTTTTATTATCAACATGTGATGGTGATCAAGATTCAAATCTTTAATCTTTTGATCAAGAGTTAACGATATATGATCTAGTTGAGCTATAAAATGCTATAAAAAATTTGTTGATGTTAAATTAGAATAAGAATCTACATATATTTTGCAGGACTCATCCTTGCTTGATCGATTGCATATAATATAACAACGTATGGTTATGAAAATTATTTACGCCCTCGAAAGATGTCACGTGTAGGTTAAAGATTGAACCTCTCTAACGTTGAGATAGATAACAAATATTTGATGTGATTTGTTGAGCTATTCTCACTTAGACTTCTAAAGAAAAATCTTATTGTGTAAACTATATATGATCGTTGAGCTAAGATTGCGTCGACTTAAATGATTATTATCCATTCTTACTCACAAATTATGTTGAGGTGGACCCATACTCTTAAACAACCTTCTATATTAGCAAAAAGTAATTATAGTAGTCGTTTCAACAACAAGACGAAGTTTAATTAAAAAATGTATGTACATTAAGCTATTAGGTTTGTAAGTTTTCACATTACAACCATGTTTTGTCCTTTTTTTTTACTTACCTAACTTAACAACACATTTCATCTATTTTTACTCTATCACTTCATTAAAGTAAATATATATATATATATATATATATATATATATAGATTTATGTACTTCCTAATCTCCATTACCAATCATTCAAACAAAGACAAAACAACACCTAACATGAATTATTCCAAAGCTCGTCTCACCCTCTTCCTCTTACTATCGTTTGCCCTTGTTACCTTGGCTCGAATCATACTCCATTCAGGTACGCAAAATTTCTAACTAATCTATTTTTAAATAGTCTAGATTTTTAATTTATAATGTATAGAGAACTAAAATCTATCATATCAGAAAACCATGAAGCAGCGTATATGATAAATGACTATCCTGGTCCAAGACTTCATCCGCCACCTCCGCCACGACAGTTCGAAGTTAGCATTGACAAGGGCCGCCCCATCAAGAAAAATTCCTGAAGAAATTTTACTTGTTAGAGGAGGGAGAAAGCATCAACAAGAAAGTTTTTTTTAAAAAATAATGATGTTTTGAACCAATAATATATAAATGTTATATTATTGATTTATATAATTCCCTTTATGTGTGTTGAGAATGGAGTAATATATATTATCAAATTAATATAATAAATGCAAAATATAGTGTGTTAATGAACTATATATATATAGAATTATGATAAATGATAAAAACTTTGAAAATATTTATAAAGTATAACTAACATTTTATAAAATATAAATTCTACTATTCGAAATTTTATTATATTCTTATAATATTTTGATTTATAAGGTCTTTTGTATATATATATATATATTTACTGTTTCTTTTTAATATTTGTTTGAAAATGAAAACATGTGGGATTGGTTACATTTCACTTTGAAAGATTTGTAGCCATTGATTTGTAGATAAATATATGCTTCCTTATCTCAAATATCCTTTTCATTAAGGTGATTTTTAATTATAATAGCTATTTTCCTTTTATCTTATAAAGATTTTGAACTACATATTCATTGAATCAATTTAAGACTATCGACAAGATTTAGTTGCTATTATGGAAAGAGATATATATAAAGTAAAACATATATTTGATTTAGTGAATTTGTATTTCATATAATCTAAAGTTGTATAAAGTTGAACTTAATTACTTGTGTCTATTTATCTCATTTTATAATTTTTCTATTTATATAGAAAAACATATGAAATCATATTATATATCTAAAAAATTAAACTCTTCAGCTGTACATCTTACTTTCACAAATAATTAATAGTAAACAATAAATTTACTTTTGGGTGAATTTCTAAATTAAGAATATGTATTCATTACATAAGTCATAAAATATTGACTCGGTATACTATGTTTATTTATTTTTCAATATTTGATCCAGAATGAAAGAAAATTATAGTATTATTATGAATGTCGCACACTATTCTATCATCTATTACATTCCCAAACAACAAGCAAGGAATATAACGTAACGTAAATAAACATCAGCACATAAATATACAAAATTCACTAACTTTGTATTATCTAAGTCCACGAGATAAAAGGAGAACAATATCTGTTAGAGAGAATGTTTTTTACAATATATAATTAACAAACAAAATTACTAAGTTAAAGCTAGATGATTTATATATTGGATTCTTTTCTGAGCCCTATCGAAATCCTGTATTTAGTTGTTTGTAGTGCTATATAACGATCAAGACTCTGATAATAATATTAATTAAGAATATTGTGGAAATTAAATCTCAATATGAAATAAAGTAATTAAAACTATATTGATATGATTATCAAAAATTTCAATTTTCCGTATATATTGGTAAAATATTCATGTACATATAAAATTTATAAAAACTATTTAGATTAATAATAATTAAGTTGTTTTTACTTCTAAAATAAGTCATCCAAGTTGTTTAGTTAATGTATATATATTCAGAGAATAATAGTTTTCTCTAGAAAGTTACAACTATTCATTGAGCTCATGAATATAATATACTATATGAAAGATATATTAGAGATATTGATTAATCCTTACTATCAACAACAAATATATTTTAAATTTTGGTGAGCAGAACACTCTAACAGTATATATACTCTTTCCCTTAAAGTTACGGATCCCAATAATCTTCCACATTAGTTATATAATAAGTACTTATAAAACATGCTACATGGTATAGATATATATACCCATGCAATTACTTATTTTTCCATAATATACAACAAAACACAACCCTTTCATATTCGTTTCAACTTTAAATCATACAACAAATCCAAATTATAATTGAAATATGATATTTACAAGTCCAACACTTAAATACACACAATAATAACATTGAAATAAAATCTTCCGGAGTTTATAAGCTTATCTAATGAATTTCGAAATAGTGATATGTTTTTTCTAATATATATGTATAACAAATTTCGAAATAGTGAAAATATCAAAATTCTTAAAATTACCGATGAAAATTTTATAAAACTGATAGAAATTATTATATTATATATTTAATTAAAAATTTCACTAAAAATCAACACAAAAGATTACATTTTGTATGTATTCAAATTATATGGACTAAATTTGAACAAACTTCAAAGTATATAACCTAAAGTAATATTAGGCTAAAAAACACATTTGGTCCCTAAACATTCATACAAGTAACAATTTAGTTATTGAACTTTGGTTTGTAATGATTTAGCTAGTTTCCATCCATAATTTCAATTTTGTAACAATTTGGTACGTGTATTTTCAAATTTGTAACAATTTAGTTCATAATATAAAAAAAAGAAAAAAAAAATCACACCTAAACTAGATGCCAATTTTTTTCTTATTATTTTCTTATGTTGACTTGGTATTTTTATAAAAACTTTGAGTCTCTAATTAGATTATTAATGCAACAAATCTCGTTAAATCTTATTATCACTAATTTATTAATTAGAGATTAAATTGTTGAACCTAACTCATTACAAAATTGAAAACAGTAAGTAGTATATTTGAATAAGTATATTAAAATTGGTAGGACATCAACATCCATAACAATATTGGTTTAATGAAAAGACTTTGTTTTCTTTTCAAATAAAATAATAATAATATTTAATATTGAAAGAGGCAAACAAAGAGAGAAAAAACATATCACACAAAACCAAATTAATTTCTCAATGTTTTACATACCAACTTCCCTTTCTTTCTTTTGTTTTTGTTTTTCTCTCTTCTTTTCTTTTAAGGAAAAAAGAAACATAAATATTTGATGTGAAATTAGAATAAGAATCTACATATTTTACGCGATGGAGCTTGATGGATTGCGTATAATATAACAACATATGGGTATGAAAAATTTATACCCTCGAAAGAAGTTTACGTGGGGTTGAAGTTTGAGCCTCTAACGTTGAGATTGATAGCAAATATTTGATGTGATTTGTTGGGCTAGCTATTCTTACTTTAGACTTAAAAGAAAAAGGTTTTAACATGTAAACTATTTGCTGGTTAAGCTAGGATCCATCACGTCGACTTAAATGATAATTATCTATGTTTTTCTTATTCACAAACTAGGTTTATGTGGACCCATACTCTTAAACAACCTTCTATAATTAGCAAAAAGTAATAGTAGCCGTTTCAATCAGATGGAGTTAAACTAAAGAATGTATGTACATTAAGATATTAGGTTTGTAAGTTTTCACATTACAACTATGTTTTGTCCTTTTTTTTCTAACTTACCAAAATCAACAACACATTTTGTCCATTTTTGCTCTATACTTCATTCAAATCCACTAATTCTCAACAGAATAAAACCTTCCCATAGTTTGTTTATTTCTCTCTTATGTAAATACATATATAAATACATTGGTTTCTTTCTTCCTAATCTCCATTACCAATCATTCAAACAAAGACAAAAAAAACAACTAACATGAATTATTTCAAGGCTCGTCTGATCGCCCTCTTCCTCCTACTCTCATTTGCCCTCGTTACCTCGGCTCGGATCATGCCCCACTCAGGTACACAAAATTTGTTAATTTATAACCTATTGTTGAATAGTCTAGATTTGTATAATAATGTACAGAAAACTAAAATCTTAGTATCATATCAGAAAACCAAGAAGCAGCATATATGATAAATGATTACCCTGATCCGGGAGCTAATCCAAGACATGATCCATTCCCACCCCCACCACAGCAGTTCGAGATTAGCGTTGTCAAGGACCACGACATCAAGAAAAATCCCTAAAGAGAATTTTGCTTGTCAGAGGAGGAGAAAGCATCACAACGAAGCTTAAAAAGAGAAATAATGATGTGCATGAACCAATAATAGTACTATATCTAAATATGTTATCGATAATTTATATAATAATTCCCATTATGTGCTTTGAACAATGTTGTAATATAATTATCAAATTAATGTAATAAATGCTGGAAATATAGTATGGTAATGAACAATAAATATATATAAGGTTGTATTAAAACGAAATTAAAATTAAAATTTTGCGATAAGAATTTACTCTATGATAAATGATATAATTGTTGAAAATATTAATAAAACATAACAAAAACTTAGATTCTATAACTTGAAATTTTGTTATATTCTTATAAAATTTGATTTATAATATCTTATATATATATATATGTATGTATGTATATATATATATTAATGTATATATGTATGTATATATATATGTATGTATATATATGTATATATGTATGTATATATGTATGTATATATATGTATGTATATATATGTATGTATATATATGTATGTATATACTTCTACTTTTCTCTTCAATATTTGTTTGAAAATGAAAATGGGTGGGTTGGTTTCATTTCACTTTGCCAGATTATTAACCATTTATTTGTAGATAAATATATGCTTCCTTATCTTAAATACCTTTTTCATTAAAATTAATTTTTAATTATAATAGCTATTCTTCTTTAATCTTATAAAGATTTTGAATTACATTATATTCATTTTAAGATTTTTGACGAGATTAATTGCTATTATTGGTTGAAAAAAGATATATAAATAAGTAAATATATTTGACTTAGTGAATTGTATTTCATATAAACTAAAGTTTTGAAAAGTTGAACTTAATTAATTGCTTACATTTCTATTTATCTCATATTATAATTTGTCAATTTGTATAGAAAAACATATGAAGTCATATTATATTTCTAAAAAATATTCAATCTTGTCGGGTGTGCATCTTACTTTCACAAATAATTAATAGTAAACAATAAATTTAATTTTGGGTGAATTTCTAAACTAAAAATCCGAATTCATTACTTAAATCATAAAATATTGACTAGAGTACTATATTTATTTATTTTTCAATTATTGAACAATGAAAGAAAATTACAGTATTATATGAATTTCCTATACTATTCTCATCTCTATTTCATTACGGAAACAACAAACAAGTAATACAATGTAACGTAAACAAAGATCGACACACAAATATACAAAATTCACAAACTTTGTACCGTTAACTACGTCTCCAAGGTAGAGGGAGAACTATATTTGTTAGATAGAATGTTTTCGAAAATATATAGCAAACGATGCATTGTTACTAAAGCTAAGTCACATAGTTTGAAAAATGGTGTGAGATAACCAAATGTCCTTTAGTTAATTCTGAAATAAATAACTGTAACGACCCAACTCTTTAGTTGAGGTTATTATTACTTAAAGAAAAATAAAAACTTTTTAAAACCAAATGGAAAATAAAACTAATTTTCATAATCAAAACCTCAAGTCCTTATTAAAATCATAAATAAACTAATGTATGTAGAAATAAATCTCTAAAATAAAATCCTAGCTCGGGCCCTATCTAATTTTAAAAGAGTAATAATGAAAATACAAAAGATACTGAAATCAAACTGATAAAATAACGGCGGAAGCAAATCGTTTCCCTATGGCACGTCACGGTCACTTCTTGTCATTCGCCATCTTTCCTTTACATCTACCTATACCTTTGCCTGAAAAATTAAACATTTAAAGAGTACGTGATTATAAAAATATACTCAGTAAGGGATCTACTATCAGTTTCGTTAGGTGTCTGTTAACTTCCTATTAGAGTCTTGTAAAGTAGTACTTCCAAACTGGCGCATTCCCAAACACGTGCAATCTGTGATCCTGTATGAACATCTCTGGTCTTCGATGAACCCAAAAAAACACCTAGGACAAAACTAGTCTTTGGGGAACACAAAAGAACACATAAGATAAACTGGTCTTTAGTGAACTCAAAAGAAACACTAAGACAATCGGGCTGTGAGTGACCCCGTCAGACTACATAGTCATAAAAAGATGGTGATCTCGAGAGACACCTATATGGGTACAACTCTAATAGATAAGGTTAATAGAACACCCTATCCATAACATGTAGCATAACATAACATCATGACATGAATATTAATCATAGCATTTTTAATCATGAGATTAATATTTCATGCATTAACATTAACATCATCAATCATCATCATCAACTTAACTCAGTCATAACTATCAGTCATCATCAATGCCAATATATTATGCATTTTAGCTACGTCAAAAATCACATGCAAACTCTTACTTCAGTACGAGGGTCTAGTAGGAGAATCTCTTACCTGGAGATTAGCTTAACCAAAGATAGTTCTAATAGCAATAGCCAAGCTTTCCCAAACAATCAAGTCCTAAAAAGTAAGAAAAAATACTAAGTTCAATAACTTAATTAACAGATGCTTAAAGACCTAAAATCATTTAGTTCAACTTACCTAAAGTTGAGGTTGAATTCCAATTCAACCTTAATTTAGGAAAAATTACACAGCACCAACTCCCAATTTGATCTAACCAGTCCTTTATGAAAAATAATCCAATTTAATCCAAAATTAAATTGTTTAGGATCCAAAATTAATCTTTGTTGGGCATTAACAAAACCCAAACAAACTTACCAAAAATAGGTGTAAAAGACCCAAAAACTAGGCTTGCGGCTTGGCTAAAGGGAAAATGGCTTATGTGGCTTAGTGGAAGAGGCTAGGCGGCTTGCAAAGGGGGCGGCTCGGGTAGACAGCTTGCGCGGCTTGCAAGGAAAAAGCGGCTTGTGCGGACGGCTTGTGCGGTTTGCAAGGAAGGATCGGCTCGCGTGTGGCTTGCGTGAGGCTCGGCTGACAGCTTGGAAGTCAACTTGACTAGACGACTAATGAACAATGGATGGCTCGCGCGCGGCTCAGACAGTTTATAGAAACGTGGTAACGAGTTGGACGACGATTCGAACGACAGCCAACGGTTGCTGACTGGTGCGCGAGGTAGAGATGAACGAAGAGCTCGGTGGAAGATGCGACGGTAATTGCACGATGAAGCTTCACGGTGGCCGACGACGAAGAAAGAGAACCGGCAAGAGGACGTGTGGCGTCGACGATTGGTGGTAACTAGGGCTTTCCTTTGATGAAGGTAAAGAGATGATGAAATATGATTTCACAACGAAGGAGAAGGTGAATAGTAATGCACGCACTACGAGGTCTTATTTGAACAAAAATAATAATATAATTATTATTATTTCTTTTCTTTTTTCCTTTTCCTTTTCCTTTTCCAAATAAATCAACTCCTTATCTCTTCATTTAAAACCAAACAAATCTCTTTTTTAAACTAAAATATTCTCTCTCTTTTTTAACTCTTCCCACCAAATCATCACTTTTTTATCTTCTTTTTCTCTTCTTCTCAAAATAATATCAAAATTTCTTAATTAATTATATTGTTTTCATAATATAATAATTCTTATTTTTACTAATCAAATTAATTATATATTCACATATATAATTATCCAGAATTCTCTAAACTTCAACCATAAAAATCAACCAATAATATTTACTTAAATCAAATCTTTACACCAAGAGTTCCAAATCTCAAATAATTAATTAAATATTTTCTAAAAAATATCTAATTAATTCTGATTTTTACAAAAACAAATAATTTCAATAATTAATTCAAATAATACCCAAAATAATTTTAACATGGTCAAAATTAAACTTAAGATAATTAACATTAAAATTTACTTACTTTGGGGCGTTACAATAACAATAGAAATAACTAAGTAACTGCGGAAGAAAAATAACATAGGGAACTTTTGGTAACCTAGTTCGATGAATGTCACCTACGTTTGGGGAGCTGATCTAGCTTAGATAAGTAATATTATTAAGATTCAACTGAGTCGAACTACAATCAATACACTAAGGTACTTCCTTCTTATATGTATCACTTTTTCTTTAATGAAAACGACACATAGATTCAATCAGGCTCCCCCTGAATTTATGTAAGAATCTTCTTGAAGACAATAGTCTGCTCCCCTTGAATTCTTCATCAGATTTATAAAAAGTCGAGCCTTCCTTCATATTGCGTATCAGTATCATCCATGAATACGCATCCCTAAGATATAATCATCAATGGTCATCACTACCTTTCTCACTGTGTATGACTGGCGATCTTGTCTCAGGCGAATTCTTATTATCAGTTTAGAAAATAGTTTCGCTTGAATAATCTATCATCTTCACGTCAAGTAAGACTATTTATATCGAAAAGATCTTATCCAAAGATTCCTAATATTTAGGAACATCTTTTTGTCTTTTAAAATTTAACTATATTAATAATAATAAAAAGATTCTTAATAAATCTTTTTGGCAAACTTCCAACATAGTTTATATACTGCATTTCTCTTATCCCTAACGATGCACTTGATTTTTTGTAGTGCTACATAACGAATTCAAGACTCCAACATATTATTTGCCATGATGATAATATTAATTAAAAATAGTTTGAAAATTAAATCTAAAAATGAAATAACATATCAAAGTAATTAAAACTATAGTTATCTACGTAGTCATTTACATATATACACTTAATTATATATATACTCAACAACATGTTAAATCACCAACAAATTAAGGAAGTATAAGGATTAAAATATTTATATGGTTATCAAAATTTTCAATTTTACATATATATTGATAAAATATTTATGTACGTATAAAATTTATAAAAATAATTTAAATTAATAATAATTAAGTTGTTTTTACTTCTAAAATAAGTCAAGTCATGCAATTTGTTATTTAGTTAATGTATATCTTCAAAGGATAATAGTCTTCTCTAGAAAGTTACACCTACTCCAAGATATATTAGAGATATCGATTAATCCTTAATACATTGTTGAACTCTTAGATATATTCACGAATATCTATTGAGGTTTTGACAAATATATTTTAAATTTTGGTGAGAAAAACTCAATCGTTACTGACATGTACTCTTTCCCTTAAAGTCAAGAATCCCAAGTAATATTCCACGTTAGTTGTCATAAGTACTTAATTATAAAACATGCTAAATACACTATATATATATATATATATATATATCCATGCAATTACTCATTTTTCCATACAATACAACAAAGCACGACCCTTTCATATTCATTCCGACTTTAAATCATACAACAAATCCAAATTATAATTGAAATATGATATATATACAAGTCATACATTTAAATACACATAATAATAATATTGAAATAAAATCTCTCGAAGTTTATAAGCTTACACTACAAGAATTTTGGTTTCTGCCGATGTAGAGAAACGTGTAAAGATCTTGTGAAAAACATCAGCAGAACTTCTGTCAATATTTTTTTTTTTGTGTGGGCACGCTTCATAGCCAAAATCCTATCGCCTTTTCCTTTGTCCACGTTGTTGACATTATGTCACTAGAATTGTCCACGCCAATTAAACCGTGGATGGAAAAGACCTTTCATATATAATTTCAATTTTATGAAAATATTGATGAAAATTTTATAAAATTGATCGAAATTATTATATTTATATATTTAATCAATTTTAGTAGAAGTTAACACGAAAGAACTAGATTTCGTATGTATTCAAAATATATTGACAACAAACTTCAAAGCATATAGACCAAAGTAAAATTGTAATAAAATATATGTTAGGCTAGAAAACACATTTGGTCTCTAAACATTCATAAAAGTAACAATTTAGTTACCGAACCTTGGTTTGTAATGATTTAGCAAGTTTCCTTCCATAATTTCAATTTTATAACAATTTGGCCTATGTATTTTTAAATTTGTAACAATTCAAATATGCCTATTTTCTTTCAGAATTTGAATTAGATGGCAAAAAAGTTTCACAAATAGTTTTCATGTCACTCATTTTACAACAAAATAGTAAATAAAATTTATTCATCTACTAATTTAGTCGTATGATATTTTATGTTGTCTTTTTTAATTCCAAATTTAACCTTGAAGTAAAAAAAAAAAAGAAAGATTCTTTCTTCTTCTTCTTGCTTGTGTGTTCACGGCCCCAAACCTCCCCCCCTAATCTTTCCATTTTTCAATCGCCTCTAAGATGAAGTGACGCCGCCATCTTCGTTTCAGTCATTGCCACTTCTTCTCGCTTCCCAATCCCAACCATCGTCGCGCCGCTCTCTTTCTGTTTCACGTCCAACCAATCAATCACCGCCTAGTTTCCATTATGTGATGATTGGCGTCACTCATACCCAGCGACACCCACCGGTTATGGCATCGCTCTCGCTTTCACCTGGTTTTCAAAATCGTTTCGCTTGTCAAGGATTTGATATGTTGGAGGAGTAAGATTAACACCGAAATCCTTTTATATATCCCAAATCTTAGTCTATTTTTGGCAAATTTGACCTTTTTCTAAAATTTTAGTTTATATTCAGATTGAGTAGTATTTTTAATTTGTGAACAATAATATTTAATGTTAGCAAAATAATTCTTTTTTCTTTTTAATTGTGTGTTTTCTTGGGCAACGTGTCTTAAAAATTATGAAAATAAAATTATTTGTAAATATATAATTGGTTTTAATTTAATTAGATGTCTTTAACGTTTAAAAACTCAATCATATATGAATCACATGTTAATAAGACGTGAATTAGATTGAGATTGAATTTTGGTAGATGACCTTATTTATTGAGTTACATTCAATCTTAGTAGAATAGTTGATGACTTTATTTATTGAGTTACAGGGAAGATATATATGGTTTGAATATTGGAATTCATCACAAATAAATATATAATAGCAATTAGATAACACAATTAGAGGTCTATTAGATAGGTATCACAAACTAATTTGATAGCTTATTAAACAAATATTGAAAACTATCAGATGACTATCCAAATTTAAAACAACATATATGTATCAGAGTGCTATCACAAACTAATTTGATATATGACTATCAGGAGTCTGTCAGACAGATAATAAAACTATTAGAGGGCTACCTAAATTTAAAACAACACATATATATGTATTATTAGAGGACTATCACAAAGTAATTAAATATATTAGACGGCTATCAGAAGTCTATCCAAATTGAGAGCTATCCAAATTAAGACGAAGAAGAATGAATTAGCACACAATAAATTTGAAACGAGGCTAATTTCGTCTTTTCCTTTCAGATTCATGGATGATTTTGGGCTGAGTTTTTAAGTTTGTTACTTTTGCAATTTAAAAAATATAGTGACATGAACTCTATTTTCATAATTTTTTTTTTGTTATTTTTGCAAGCATTCCAATTTTTTTTTATTTTTTTTTATATTGATTTAGTATTTTTATGAAATGTTTCAACATCTAACTAGTTTATTAATGTAATAAATCTTATTATCACTGATCTTTTAAGTTAGAAACTAAATAGTTACATATAGTAGTAGTATATTTGAATAAGTATATTAAAATTGGTAGGACATCAACATCCATAACAATATTGGTTTAATGAAAAGACTTTGTTTTCTTTTCAAATAAAATAATAATAATATTTAATATTGAAAGAGGCAAACAAAGAGAGAAAAAACATATCACACAAAACCAAATTAATTTCTCAATGTTTTACATACCAACTTCCCTTTCTTTCTTTTGTTTTTGTTTTTCTCTCTTCTTTTCTTTTAAGGAAAAAAGAAACATAAATATTTGATGTGAAATTAGAATAAGAATCTACATATTTTACGCGATGGAGCTTGATGGATTGCGTATAATATAACAACATATGGGTATGAAAAATTTATACCCTCGAAAGAAGTTTACGTGGGGTTGAAGTTTGAGCCTCTAACGTTGAGATTGATAGCAAATATTTGATGTGATTTGTTGAGCTATTCTCATTTGGACTTCTAAAGAAAAGTTTTAATGTATAATTATTGTGATGTGGTTGAGCTAGGATAAAATACGTCGACTTAAATTATAATTATCCATGTTTTTCTTATTCACAAACTAGATTTAGGTGGACCCATATTTTTCAACAACCTCCTATAATTAGCAAAAAGTAATAGTAGCCGTTTCAATAACAAGATCGAGTTTAACTAAAGAATAATGTACGTAGGTTTGTAAGTTTTCACATTACAAAGATGTTTTGTCCTTTTTTTTCTAACTTACCAAACTTAACAACACATTTCGTCCCTTTTTGCTCAATACATCTTTCAAATTCACCCATTTTCAACAGAATAAAACCTTCACATAGTTTATTCTTTTCTCTCTGCGTAAATATATTTACCAATATATATATATATATTGATTTCTTTACTTCCTAATCTCCATTACCAATCATTCAAACAAAGAAAAAACAGCAATAAATATGGATTATTCCAAAACTCGTCTCGCCCTCCTCCTCTTGCTCTCGTTTGCCATCGTTACTTTTGCTCGGATCATACCCCATTCAGGTACAGAAAATATGCTAATTTATAACCTATTGTTGAGTAGTTTAGATTTACATAATGTATAGAAAACTAAAATCTAATATCATATCAGAAAACCAAGAGGTAGCATATACAATAAATGACTATCCTGATCCAGGAGCTAATCCAAGACATGATCCATTTCCACCTCCGCCACAACAATTCGAGGTCAGCGTTGTCAAGGTCCAACACATCAGGAAAAACCCCTAAAGAAAAATTTACTCATTAGAGAAGGAAGAAAGCATCGGCAAGGAAGCTTGAAAAGAGAAATAATGTTGTGGATGAGCCAATAATAATACTATATATATAATCGATAATTTATATAATAATTCCCTTTATATGCGTTGAGAATGGAGTAATATGCATTATCAAATTAATGTAATAAATGCTGAAAAAATAGTATGGTGTAATGAACAATATATATATCCAAGGTTGTACTTATTTATAAATATAAATATATATATATATATATATATATATATATATATATATATATATATTTATATATATATATATTTATATATATGATAAAGGGAATTTGAATCAAAATTTTGTGATAATAATTTATCCTACTTTTTTTTTTCTCTATTTTCTTAAACGAAGAAAGTAATAGAGAATTACGGTAAAAGATAAAATTGTTAAAAATATTTATAAAACAAAATTTTATTTTGTATAGCTTGAAATTTTGTTATATTCTTATAAAATTTGGTTTACAATGCCTTTTTTTTATATATATATATACTTTTATTTTTGTTTTTAAAATTTGTTTGAAAATGTGTGGATTTGATTTCATTTCACTTCGCCAGATTCGTAACCATTGATTTTAGATAAATATATGCTTCCTTATCTCAAATATCGTTTTCATTAAAGTGATTTTTTATTATAATAGCTATTTTTCTTTAATCTTATAAAGATTTTGAATTACATTATATTCATTTTAAGATTGTTGACGAGATTAATTGCTATTATTGGTTGAAGAAAGATATATAAATAAGTAAATATATTTGACTTAGTGAATTGTATTTCATATAATCTAAAGTTTTGAAAAGTTGAACTTAATTAATTGCTTACATTTCTATTTATCTCATATTATAATTTGTCAATTTGTATAGAAAAACATATGAAGTCATAAACAATTAATCTTTACTTTAATCTTTACTTTCACAAATAATCTTTACTTTCACAAATAATTAATAATAATAAATCTTTACTTTCACAAATAATTAATAATAAACAATAAGTTTAATTTTAGGTGAATTTCTAAATTAAAAATATGTATTCATTACATAAATCATAAAATAATGACCAGGAGCATACCATATTTATTTATTTTCGATTATTGCACCATGAAAGAAGATTACAGTATCATTATGAATTTTTTATACCGTTCTCATCTTTAATTCATTGCAGAAATAACAAACAAATAATACAATGTAACGGAAATAGAGATCAACAAACAAATATACAAAGTGTACTAACTTTGTACTATTAACTACGTCTACGAGGTAGAAGGAGACAATATTTATTAGACAAACAATGCATCATCACTAAAACTAAGTCACAGAGTTTATATATTACATTTTTCTAATCTCTGACGAGACCTTGCACTTGATTGTTTTTAGTGCTACATAATGAGTTCATGACTCCAACATATTAAATGCCATGATAATAATATTAATTAAAAATCGTCTGGAAATTAAATCTAAAAATGAAATAATGTATCAAACTAATTAAAACAATAGTTATCTACGTGGTCATTGACATATATATACTTATATTATATATATACTCAACAACATGTTAAATCAACAACAAATAATTAGTAGGTATAAGGATTAAAATATTGATATGTTTATCATAGTTTTCAATTTTACATATATATTGATAAAATACACTTATATTATACACACACATATATATAGTGATTTGTTCAATTAGTTACAAGGAGCCACTCTCGAAAGACGTCTATGTAGGGGTGAAGTTTTTGAACCTCTAACGTTGAGGCTGATAGAAAATATTTGATGTGGTTTGTTGGGCTATTCTCATTTAGACTTCTAAAGAAAAGTCTTAATGTGTAAATATTATGATGGTTGAGCTAGGATCGATCATATCGATTTAAATGATAATTATCCATGTTTTTCTTATTCACAAACTATGTTTAATTAGGTGGACCCATACTCTTGAACAACCTTCTAAAATTAGCAAAAAGCTTTATAGTAGCCGTTTCAACAACAAAACGGAGTTTAACTAAAGAATGTATGTACATTAAGATATTAGGTTTGTAAGTTTCACATTACAAATATGTTTTGTCCTTTTTTTCTAACTTACCAAACTTAAGAACACATTTTGTCCATTTTTGCTCAATACTTCATTCAAATTCACCAATTTTCAACAGAATAAACCCTTCACATACTATATATATTTTGATTTCTTGGCTTCCTAATCCCCATTACCAATCATTCAAACAAAGACAAAACAACAACTAACATGGATTACTCCAAAGCTCGTCTCGCCCTCTTCCTTCTGCTCTCGTTTGTTCTTGTTACCTCGGCTCGGATCATACCCCATTCAGGTACGCAAAATTTGCCAATTTATAACATACTGTTGAATAGTCTAGATTTGTATAATAATGTATAGAAAAATAAAATCTTAATATCATGTCAGAAAACCAAGAAGCGGCATATATGATAAATGACTACCCTGATCCTGGAGCTAATCCAAGACATGATCCATTCCCACCTCCATCACAACAGTTCGAGGTTAGCGTTGTCAAGGGCCACCGCATCAAGAAAAATCTCTAAAGAGAATTTTTCTTGTTAGAGGAAGAAGAAAGCATCAGCAAAAAAGCTTTAAAAGAGAAATAATGTTGTGCATGAACCAATAATAGTACTATATCTAAATATTATATAATCGTTAATTTATATAATAATTCTATTTTATGTAGATCGAATGGAGTAATATAAATTATCAAATTAATGTAATAAATGTTGAAATTATAGTATGGTAATGAACTATATATATATATATATGTGTGTGTGATAAAAGGGAATTTAAATCAAAATTGTGTGAAAAGAATTTATCTTCGTTTTTTCATCTCTATTTTCTTAAACAAAGAAAGTAGAGAATTACGGAAAATGTTAAAATTGTTGAAAATATTTATAAAACATAACAAAATTTTGATTCTATAATTTGAAATTTTATTATATTTTATATAATTTTATATAAATTATCAAATATTTCGGTTTATAAAATATAATTTGAAATTTTATTATATTTTATATAATATCTGAATGTTAAAGAGTCGACAAGTTTTCACTCACTACATTGGGTGACGGGGCAAGTTTCAAATCATGTAGTTGAAGCTTATGAAGAAGATTAGTAACATATTTCTCTTCATTTAAAATGAAACCTGAATCCAAATAATTAACCTGAAATCCCAGAAAATAACTAAGATAACACAAATCTTTCAATGCAAATTGTTTATCCTGAGAAGTAATCAGTTCTTAAACAACGAGTTATTATTTCTAGTCACTATCACATCAGCATCATAAACCAGTAACAAAATTACAGAGTTGTGGCGTCGAAAAATGAATAGAGAAGAGTATGAACGAGAATTGATAAAATCCCAATTTAATAAAGCCTGAGTCAAAGTAACATTCCACATTCTAGGAGCTTGTTTCAAGCCACATATAGCCTTATTCAATTTACAAATATAATTAGGATAGGAGGGGTTCACATACCTCGGAGGTTGTGTCATGAATATTGTTTCATCAAGTTTACCATTTAAGAAAGCATTGTTGAAGTCAAGTTGCCGAAGAGATCATCCTTTGGATATCACAACACTCAAAACAACATAAATTGTAGATACTTTGATTACAGGACTGGAAGTCCCAAAGAAGTCCACTCCAGGATTTTGGTGAAACCCCTTGGCAACTATACGAGCTTTATAGCAATGAATAGACCCATCAAGATGTTCGTTTTTGTCGAAATACCCACTTGCTACCAATGATACTTTGAGATGAAGTCGGTGGTACTTAAGACCATGTTTGAGCCTTAATGAGAGCATTATATCAGCATCCATTGCTTGTTGCCATTGAGGTGTGGCTATGGCATCCTGAACCTTGGTTAGTTCAGTAAGAGCCTAATTAACAGAAGAGGAGTGAATCCATGCTTTTGGTTTGAAAATGTTTGACTTGGCTCGAGTAGTCATGGGATGTGAACAATCCATGCTTTTTTTTTTTGTAATATTTATTTGAAAATGAAAATGTGTGGACTTAGTTTCATTTCACTTGACCAGATTTGTAGCCGTTTGTAGATAAATATATTCTTTCTTATCTCAAATATCTTTTTCAATTAAAGTGATTTTTAATTATAATAATACTTTTCTATATCTTATAAAATTTTTGAATTACATTATATTATATTCATCGAATCAATTTAAGACTTTTGAAAAGATTACATGCATTATTTTTACTAGTTGCTATTATTGGCTGTGTGTATGTATCTATATATATCTACATATATACATAATATATATATATGTACATATGTATGTACATATGTACATATGTATATATATATATGGGAAACTTACATAAATGTAATAAAAGTCTAAACTATTTACGGCCCATGTAACAAAATCTATAAGGTTAGTCATTTTTTTGAATATTCCAGGTTTGCACTTCCATCTTTCTTTTCTTCATCGCGATTCGTCTTGCTCTGTTATTTCGTCTTCCCCTACGATTTTGTCTTTCTTCTTTTCTCTTTTTCTTTTCTGCGATTTCTTTCTATCATCTTTCTTTTTTTTTAATTCTTTATTTATGTCGTTTAATCTTTTCATCGTTTTTCTTCTTTTCCTCTTCGTTTTTTTCACTTCGATTTTTTTCCATCGTCTTTCTACTTTTCCTCTTCTTTTTTTCGCTGCGATTTTTTTCCATCGTCTTTCTTTTTCTTTACGCGTTTACATTTGGGTAAGCAAAATCTAAAAGATCGTGTATAAAGAATCTTGAAAAAAAATCATTTAGATTAAAGTAACCAAATGTAAACGATCGTGTAAAAAAAAATAAAAGATTGTGTATATAGAATTTTGAAAAAAAATCATTTAGATTGGAGTAGCCAAATGTAAATGATCGTTTAAAAAAGTAAATGATCGTGCGATCGTGTATAGAAAATCTTGAAAAAATATTGAAAAAAAAATCATTTGGACTGGAGTAGCTAAATGTAAACGATTGTGTAAAAAAGTAAACGATCGTGTAAATAAATTTAAACGGTCGTGTAAAAAATCTAAACGATCGTGTAAAGAAATCTAAACGATCGTGTACCAAAAGAACTAAAAAAATCGTGTACCAAATTTAAAAAAAAAAATCATTTAGATTTGGGTCCCTAAATCTAAACGATTCTGTAACAAAATTAAACGATAGAATTGAAAATATAAATTGTAGCCATATCTAAACGATCGTGTATCAAATAATAACCAAATCTAAACGATCGCAAATATATTACGCGCGCAGTGTTGACGGCGTGGTTGACGGGATATTTTTGGTATTTTACACGGTGGACCTATAGACTTTTTCTGTTTTTAAAATTATAAATATTTTGTCTCTTTTTTATATTTTTGAAAAAATCCCTATATAAAAAGTAAAGCTTACAATGATTAAGTGAATTTGTATTTCACATAGTTATTGAACAGGTGAACTTAATTACTTACTTGTCTATTTATCTCAATTATAATTTATCAATTTGTATAGTGAAACATAGGAAGAGTCATATTATACTTCTAAAAAATCAATCTCTTCCGTTGTACATCTTACTTTCACAAAAATTAATAGTAAACAATAAGTTTAATTTTGGATGAATTTCTAAATTAAAAATCTGTATTCACTAGATAAATCATAAAATATTGACCAGAGTACAATATTTATTTATTTATTAATACTTAAACAATAAATATATGACAATTACAGTATTACTATGAATGACGTATACTACTTTTGTTGGAATTTGTGTTCTAAAACTTGTATTTTGTTATTTGATTCAATAAAACTTATTATTGAATGCTATAATCTTAAAAACCAATAAATTAAGTTCCCGAAGCTATTTTACTGAGTTTGTCATATATACTTGAACTTTATGTAGACATAAACATGAATTAAGTTCAAGTTAATAGCCCAAATGGTCTATAGGTATGAATAAGATTGGACGCCTTATTCTGGTTAAACACTATGGATGCGGCTCGCTCTGTAGTTAGTACAAACGATGTAATCCTGAATCGTTCATATAGAGACATGGGAGTGGGGGCATCCTATGTAAATAGTTTGCATAAGACTGGAACCACGAAATAGTCACTTTTAGTTATAACACCGTAAACTGTAAACTGACTATTTCATTTATGTTGACCTAGGTAACTTGATCTTAATCCTGAGCTAACTATGAACTTCTGTTCATTCGATAGTATCCTTAGATTTGCATAAGTGAGGGCAGCTCAACATCGCTGGCCAAATAAGTCTCCCATTTTAGGGGTAAGACCGAGTGGATAGCTAGGGACATAGGGTGCAAGATGGAATTCACTCCTACCCACTTCTGGGATAATAGATAGGTTGTTCCATTAAGGACTGAATCCAAGTCTTGAACAAGGGGCCCCACCTTCTCATTGGCCCGAGAAGGATTCTAGTTTACAGGTTGGACCTTAAACCAATTGTTCAATAGTGGATCAATGGGTCTTAAGGAATAAGATGTACTCTCGGAGATAAACGGATTTTGACCCAACCGAGATTACGAACAACCTGTGAAGGATCAACTTACTCATCATGGTTATATCAGGTGGACAGAAATATATCTATAGTGAGGGGAGTGCAACTAAGAGTCTTTAGTGGAATGACTCTTTAGTTACGAATGTTGATTAACTTTGGTCTAAAAGAGTTTAGCCAGTTAATCTCGAGTCGGTGGAGCCCATGATCTATAGGTCTATTAGGTTTCCCTACTAGCTCATATGGATTCAACTAAGAACAAGTATGTTGAAGTAATTCGAATTGTTCGAATTAAGAAAAGAGAGAGAAATCGACAAATATATTAGATATAAGTCGGTAGATATAAACTTTAAGCTTTGTATTTAAATATGATTTAAATAAATATGAATATAGATTCATATTTAAAAGCTTGAAAAGTTTAGAAACAGTCAAAATTGTAAAAGTCAACTTTGACTAATTACTTTATTAATTAACGGTTAATGAGAAATGTGGCAGATTATTGTGAATTTGAAGCCACTAATTTCATTAAAGAGTTAATGAATTGATTAGGTGTTGATAAAATATGAAATAATTTACATGCAATTTGCATGTAAATTTCATATAAAAACTTCCCATTACCGAATGAGAAGATGATGATGTTTTCTCTGAAAAAATACCTAAACGATACGCTCCCATCTCTCTCTAAATTTCTCTTCGCATAACCGAGTCCCACAACTCCGTTCTTGGTCCTGAGCATAGTAGGTCAGCTTGGTAGTTGTCCTTATTCGTGATATTTAGGCAAAGAAGCGTTTGATTAAAGAAGAAATTCAGAACTACAAAGGTAAGAACATCGTTTACCTTCCACATTCTTTGTTTAAGTCCATCACATAGTAGATGTATGTTAACTTCTAAATCGTTTAGATGCATATAGAGTAAAGCACGATCCTTTAAATTTTGCTTCTGCATGTCTCTAGTGTTTTTTCCATCAATTTTTATCTGTCACTTTACGAAAATAACAAGAAAGACAATGTAACATAGATAGAGATCGACACACACAAATATACAAAATCACTAACTTTGTGGTTAACTACGTCCACAAGAGATAGAGGGAGAACAATATTTATTAGAGATAATGTTTTTTTTTTAAAATATAACAAAAGATCACTAAGCTAAGTTAGAAAGAGCCTTATCGAAATTAAACTCTGCACTTGGTTGTTCGTAGTGCTATATAAACAAATTCAAGACTCCAACATATTATTTGCCACGATAATAATATTTAAGAATGGAAATTAAATCTAGATATGGAATAATATATCAAAGTAATTAAATCTATAGTTACATATAGGTAGTCATTAACATACACTTATATTATATATATACTCAACAAAACATGGTTAAATCAACAATAAATAAGTATCAAATGATTAAAGTATTGATATGCTTATCAAAATTTTCAATTTTGTGTATATATTGATAAAATATTTATATACATATATAAGAGTTATAAAAATTATTTAAGTTAATGATAAATAAGTTGTTTATAAATCATCCATGTATATCTTTAAAGGATAATCGTCTTCCATCTCTCGGAAATTAAAACTACTCCTTCAGCTCATGAGTATATGATATATACTATGTGAAAGATATATTATAAATGTTAATTAATCCTTGACATCAATAATGTATTCTTAGATATATTTAGCAAAACTCAATAATAGTAACTGACATGTATTCTTTCCCTTAAAATTAAGAATCTCAAATAACCTTCACGTTGTTATAATTACATATAAAACACGCCAAATTATATGGATATATATATATATATATCCATGCAATTACTCTTTTCTCTATCCAAATAATACAACAAAATACAACCCTTCCATATTTCATTTCAACTTTAAATCATACAACAAATCCAAATTATGAATGAAGTATGATATATATAAGTCAAAACAATATTTAAATACACACAATAATAATAATAATAATAATGAAATAAAATCTGTCGAATTTTATAAGATCAAAACATGTGAAAACATGCACTCGTGAGCAATCAACAGTCGGTGCCCTACAAAATTAGGGCACTTTCCTTTACTCGTAAAGTAAGCTAAGCCCATAGCAAAAGTCCACTCACCCAAGCCGTTGACCATGAAAATGGATGGCTATGATCAACTCAGAAATGTAGTGATTGATCAATAATGTGGATGATAAAACGTGGGATCCGCCCCATTATTTGGGAAAACAAGTCAACTCTCTCTTATCTTCATGTGATGAACTTGTTCTTTTTCTTCTTTATAAACACAGGAATATTAAAAGAGAGAAAGAAAGAATTAAGAAGAGAGATGGGATTAAGGACAGGTTGTTTATGTTTGTTGTTGATTTTCATGGTGATGATAGCAAGGTGTCTGCCAATTTCAGGTATGTCTTAATTTTCTTTGTACGTGTTAGCGGTTTTTGAACATGCATGCATTCTTTTATTTGAAGATACTATACAAGCTTTTAAATCTCTTGTCTCAATTACAACATTTGTTGAACTAACCAAAATAAAAAGGTATGACTATGGTTCCTTATTTGTGGTTTTAGTAAAGTTAAAAACGAGATTCTTTGAAAGAAATCTATCATCTCAGTATTTGAGTTACAATCGAAACTTTTTGCTCTCTATACCCTGACAATTCTAGTTTACGTGAGTAATTGTATGAAGAGACCACTACAATGTTTACTAAGTATTCTCTATCGTTATTTTGGATATACGAGAGAGAAAAACTTAAGTTTATTTAATCTAGTGACTGTTATGAGACAGACTTTCGAATCTACATCCAACAATTACTAAATGGATTTTTCATTGAATATTATTTTTTTTTAAGTTGATCAATCGAATAACTAACTACATTCAAACATATGTGTGCTCGTGCACACACAAAAGGTATGACATAAAATATATTTCAACTCGTGCATACACAAGAGATTTGATGTCAAACATGAGCATAATTCTAACTAATCATAATTTTAACTAATCATAATTTTAGGGTTAATTTGGCCACATCTATTTAACTTCTTACATCCAATACAACAATTTAGATGACAAAAAGAAGTTTATTTCTAAAATTCGAAGATAAAAAGTAAAAAAAAAAAAAAGAGTATATTTGGCTTTTGTTTCATTTTTGAAAGATGGACTTCTAATGGTTCAAAATCAATTTTTATTGGCATAAAAAGATGGTTAAAAGCATAAATCAAACATTAAATTAATTTAAAATATTTAAAGATTTTTAAATACCATAAAAAGTGATTTTAATTATTTTAAAATAATTTTAAACATAGTATAACTTAATTAAGTATATTAAGTTACTTAAAGAACTCTTATTCATAATCAGTATCATAAACTCTAAGTTAAATGCAATTACACCCACTATATAGATAATCAAATTCACATATATATGTGATCTCTTATTAATCAAGAATAAATTGGTGCAGAAGATTCAAACTATCGATCTTTTAATGATATATCGATAGTGTACACTATAACCTATTAAACTATTCTTTAGTTAACTTATCTAATATAATTCATATGTGTGATATTTGTTATCAACAAGAGCATCATTAAGATATCCATTCAACAACCATATGATATTAAAGAAGAGATATGATAGTTGCCTTCAAATTTTTATTTGTTTAATTTATACTAAAATTCCAATGATATTGATTTTTTAAAAAAACATTCATTAAAGACAACTGACAGAGATCTGAATGAATATTATGTCTCCAATAGTGTTCAATTATGCTAAAAACAAAACTATAATTTATTTAATTTAGTGTGATTGTACATGCATTTTTGTTTTTTTTTTTTAAATAGGGATTATTGTACATTATATTTCATTCATGAACCTGAATAGTGCATGTGATATTTTACTTCTTATGATTCAATTCAAAAAATAATTTTCTAATCTCTAAATAAATAATTATATTGGTTTGAACTATATTGGTGTAAAGTGATTCATTTATTAAAAATATAGAGAAAAATAAAATTAAAATGCAACTTCAAGCTAAGAAAACATAAACACACACACACACACACTAATGTCTTATGGATCCCTTGATAACGTTGGACCCTATATGCAAAGCCCAAACCATCTCCTAAACTCCCAATGCCCAAAGAATTTGGTTGTTCACATGAAGCTATGAAGATATTTCTTTTGGTAGATTCACCAATCTTTTTCTAGTTCAACAAGGTAGGTAGGGGTGAGACAGTAGAGATTCAAAACTCTAATTTCGTGTCGAGAATATATATCTTATTTCGTTGAGATATATGCTGATTAGTTGAAGACATTTTTTTAGCTTTTAACTGGTAGGAGAGTATGAAATTTTTCGAATATATGATCTAATGTAAATAATGAGATATAATCCAACCTTAACTCTAGGTTGATGAAATCAAAGTTTTAAAAAAAAAAAATAACAATATATTAGAAAGAGAATATGAAGGTACTTTGAAAATGTGTAAAAGTGAGATCCATGAATTCTGGAAAAGGAATGATTTTTCTTTTATCTTTTTCAATAGGGTCTTGTCGTTTCCAATGTTACCCTTTATGTTTTTTCATATCAAAATTTTAATTTTATAAAAATTATTGATGAAAATTTTGCAAAATTGGTAGAAATTATTATTTTGTACATTGAACCAATTTTAATAAAAGTTAACACGAAAGGACTAGATTTCGTATGTATTCAAAATATATCGATTAAAATTAAACAAACTTCAAAGTATATAGATCAAAATAATATTTTCATAAAACATATATTAAGTTGAAAGACACATTTGGTCTTAAACATTCATAAAAAAAAAAAACAACAAGTTAGGTTACTGATTTTGGTTTGTAATAATTTAATTTGTATAGTTTGTGTATTTTCAAAATTATAACAATTTAGTTCATAATACCAAATATAATAATAATAATAATAATAAACAAAAGTAGATGCCAATTTTTCTCTTATTTTCTTATGTTGACTTTAGTGTTTTATAAAAGTGTTGAGTCTCTGATTAGATTATTAATGCTTCATTAAATCTTATTATGATTGAGGGGTTACAAATTGATTAAATTGTTACATGATAATGTTGAAGAACTAAGTTGGTACGTATGTATACTCTATTTAAGTATATTAAAATGGGTAAGACATCAACATCCAAAACAATATTGGTTTAATGAAAAGACAATATTATTTTTAAAATAAAAGGAAAAAAAAATAAGAAATGATAATATTGAATATTAAAAGATGGGAAAGAAAGAGAAACAAAAGAGAGAGAGAGAGAGAGAGAGAGAGGGGGGGGAGAGGACCAAATAAACTGTCATGTTTTACATACGAAGTTGCGTTTCTTTCTTTAAGGAAAAAAGAAAACATAAAAATAATTATTATACGACCAAATACTTTTAATTTAGAACATCACGTGACCATATCTCGAGAAAAGCATCCCCACGTGACAAACAATTCATAAACTCTTTTTAACTTTATAATAATAAATTAATAATTTGGACCAAGTGGCCTTTTCTTTTTTTATTTCCATTCAGCCATCACCCCTTTCCCCTTTCAATACAAAAGATTCTTTCTGATTATTTTCTTTTTTTTTTTTCTAAAAAAAACAAACTTTTCTAATTTTCTATTATAATATATAATAATTTAAATGAAAAAATTGGGTTAAAGAAATATTTGGATGATTGAAATATTTTTTTTTTTATTATATGAGGTTTAGAGAGATATTACAACAAACACATCTTTTAAGAAAAAAGATAGTATATATGAAGGTTTAAGAAAACAATTCATTTATAATGTGTATCATGTGACATTAATTTAATTCAATATGTTATTTTTCTTATTTTAAACTACATATTAATATATATTATTTTAAAGTTAGTTTTCAACTTTAAAATAGCACATAATTGACTATGTCAATAATGTTGCAATTTTTTTTTTCTTTTTAATTCAATGTGATTGATAAGCCTTTCAGAAGACTTGTTATACTTATAATTGTTTTCTTCTTTTACTTTTTCTGATGTTCTCGTCGTGATCTTCAATAATAAAATGATATTATTTGTGTTTGGATATAGGGAAAGGTGATGGGGAAATGAAAAGAAGAATGAGGGGCAGAAGGAGTTTGATGGTGAAGATAAATGATTATGATGATCCATCTCCAAATGAAGGGCACAATCCATTCAAGTCTAAACCAAAAAAGCCACACAAGCGTAATAGAAGGAAGGCTAACAAAATTCATACTTAATTAATTAATATATTTTTAAAAGCTTATTTGGTTGTAATTGAAGTAATTTGTCGATTGCATAATCGTCACCAAGGTGCTTTATATTTTTCATCAAACTATAAAATAATATTCTCAATCAAGTTTGCATTTAACAATAATGTTCCTAAAAGTTATATGTTAAAATGTCAATTTTAGTTATTATGCTTTGGGGATTCTCCAATGTTAAATCATTGTATTTCTAAATGTTTAATTTTAATAATCATCATTTTTAAATCAATTGAATCTCAATATATTAGGTTAATATTGGCATTTTTTGGTTATTGATTGGTGGTTTAAAATAGTATTTCATAATTTAAATTATTCACTTTTTACATACATGATAGGCAAATTTTTGAATCAGAAACCAAATAAGATTCTAGATATACTTTTAAGAAAACATTTATATTGTTTGGTAGTTGTTTAGCATTATTTTATAATTAATGGTCCCAAATCTAGGCATGATCCACCCCATTAATTAATTTTCTTGAAGGGAAAACACTCAATTTTAATATGCTCTTAAAAGCGAAAATTTTACATTAATGTAATGATGAAGATGAAGGGAATGAATGATTCATTCCACGAGGAAAGCATTTGATGATCACTTTTTTTTTTTTTTTTTATCATTAAAAGCAAGTCACAAAGAGTAGTATTAAGCAAATTTTAATATACACATCCAAACTCTAAAGATGTTTTGGTTGAAGATTTTTATATCGTAATGATGGAGACGAAGGAATGAACAATTCATTTACCAAACGAAAGCATATTGAATGAACACTTTGTTTTTATTTATTTAGAATTAAGCACAAATCACAAAAGGGAGTACTTAAGCAAACACATGATCGGTACGTAGAAATGATGATCTCTACCCATCCTTAAATGGTAATATATGTTCCACAAGAGAAGTTAAATATTATAGTCCAAGTTACATAAAAAATATTAAATATTATAGATCCACACGTATAGTACATAAAAGGGTGAATATAATTAAAATAAAGCTATAAAATATTGCAAATATTTTTGTAAACTTTCATATGTGTTTGTGAAAGAAAGAGAGGAAGATGTTGAGAAATTACCCCTAAGATTTGTGTGTGTGTGTGTGTGTGTGTTTGATCTAAATATATATTAAAAAAAAAAGGGGACAAAGATGGAGCAACAAATTTAGTGGACAATATAACAGAGACAAAAACATGGCTGCATTAGCTGTTACTTACGTCTCTATTATATATTGCACATGTTACATGTTACCTTTTTTTTGTTTTCCAAAGTTCTTATTATGAATTTAATGTAACCCTAACTCTTATTGTTTGGTTTGTACCATCATTTCCATTTCACATAACCAAAATTGTCCATCATTTGAATTAACATCTCGTTTGATCATTATTTATTTTAAATCTTTCTTAAAGTATAAACTTCGTTTGATTTTTAAAAATATCAATAGAAGAAGGTAGAGAATTAGATAACAAAGCAACAAATTTTGAGGTGAAAGTAGTGTTTATAGACTATTTATACATATATGTGTGTCTATATATATATATAAAAGTACTACTACTACATATGTGTCCTCATAGAGTGATATTGATAAGATATGTCTTCACCTAGAACATTTAGGTACTAAAAAGAAGAAAGCTCAATCCTACATCAGAGAATCTACTTTTTGGTATAAGACTCCAAACGAGGGTTGGGTCGAAGCAACTATTGAAGGAGAAGTTTCATAGTCAATGACACTTCAATCGGCAGCGCAAACTTATATAGATTGAGCTCGAGTGTATGAGATCTAAAATTTTTCACATTGAAAAACGAGAATAGGGAGCAGAGCGCTAGACCTCATTGAGATGTTGCCGAAGGAAATTATGTTTTCGTGAGTAATATTTTGCTATTATTCGAGTCAAATCACTCTATGAGAAAGATTCCCCCATTTATGAATAGATTAAACAAACAATAACTAAACAAAGAATAACAAAACTATTAACTCAATAATCTCCATATGATTATCACAACTAAACCAACAATAATTACTAAAAACTTTCTTTGTTCTTTCAATTGATCAATATAAAACCTATATGATTGTCTATTACACACACTCTGTATATACAAAAACATTTTCTCAAAATAAATAATATAGTCGCAGCAGTACAACCATGAAAGCATCACTTTATATCTCCTCGAACACGATGCAACTTTTTTAGCAATTGCTTGCTCAACGTCCTAGATTCAAACCAAGCACACCAATGACTTATTTTCACCAAAATTCTTGACAGAAACCTTCCGTTCACTTCTTTTCTAAAACAAGCTTTCCAAACAGAGAAGGAAACACACAGAGACAACAAAGAGGAAACCAATAGACAAAATCTTCTACAGAAAAGAAAATAAATTTTCGAGATTATTGAACACAACTCAATTTAATACAGACAAAATGCTTGACATGAGGAATAGCATTCTACTTGAAAAAGAAAACAAGCCAACCAACATGGCAGCACTGTATACATGTTTTAATCAACTTTTCAAAAGTCATTGTACTCGACCTTTACATTTTCTTCACTAATATTGTGGGTGTAACATCATGGTAAAAAATGTCAATAAATAACAATAATTATACAAGGACTTCACAAACACTCCATTTTGTGATTACACTTCAAAAGTCATAGCACTATGATTTGGAGAATCCTAAAACTGAAATTTCGTAATCAATTTTGAAAAAATTCAGCTAAAATAAGAAAAGAAAAAAAGAGTATATACCAAGAGTTCTAAATAAAATATACATGCAAGAACAAGAGAAACCAACTTGTGGAATACCAAATTTTGTGTGCATTGAGCACTAAGCTTAAATGAGTTGAATCCGTTGAAACATTCTCGTATTGTCATTTAGTGCAACCAAGGTAAAGAAGAATATATAATTAAGGGTGCATTGTTTAACCTATTCTGTTTTATACTTTATTTAGAAGATACTATTTTTATATTAGTTTAAGCAAGCATGGTTGGATTAACATTTAATAATATTTCTCTAACAATCAAGAGTTTTATGGTTTAACTTCTCTCTTTAATCACTTTGTAAATCATTATTTCTACAATGTTCTGAGAATTGTGAGATGTAAAAGTTAGGAGAAAATATTTGTTTGATTCTTAGATTTTGAGTATAGTTTTTATTTGATTTCCAGCTAGGTTTTCAAATGTTACATATTTAGCTAGTAAGTCTCAATATAATACAATTTTTATTCTTAAGGTTTGAGTTTTGTTTCAATTTAGTTTTTGGTGGATTCAAGCCTAAGAAAAATATTTAAAACGTGACAGCTTGGGAAAATACACATTCCAAGGGAAAATAAAAGGTAAACCATTCTTTAGCTGAAAATTTTGATTTTGATATGTCTCTTCTCAAATCAATATATTTAAAAATTCTTTTTATAGAATATTCCACTACAAGAAGAAGAGAGTATGCAGATGCAGATATTCGTTGGCAAAAGCCAGGAATGCGTCGAGAGAGGCTACACTAACGCAGCTGACGCAAAAACTGACGTCGGCAAGGACGTTGTGAGAAATGTGTCGTGAAAGGCAATCCCAACTTGCGAACAGGACGGCGTTGGCAAAGGGTTACTGCCGACACACTCTTCGCTGACATGGTCAACACGTTGGTAGTTGAAAACTACCGACGCTTGTCAACAGCGTCACAAACACCTCACTACCGATGTCGTCATGTACGTCGGTGTCATCTAGTATGCAACGTCAGCAGTGTTATTGTTGAGTTTTATGTCCTAAAACTCGTAAATAATAAATATAATCCATTTATCGTTATTAATAAAGTTTTATTATTATTATTTCAATAAGTGTTATTGATTATATTATTAGTTTTGTCTTAATAACCTAAATCCAGTACACTAATATCCTAAGTTGTTTAATGAGTCTTAAATAGTATGTAGAGACATATAGGGATCAATATTTGAGATACAGCTTAAATGGTCTACATTACATTATAGGGATAAGGCTGGATACGTTATCCTGGTAACATTATGAATACGACTCACTTTGTATTTGATACAAACGCAATGATCCAATGCGTTCGTGTAGGTGACATGCAAGTGGGTATCCTATGCAATGAGTTTGCATAAGACTGGACCACGAAATAGTAACCACTAGATATAACTCCGTTAATCATGAGTGTATTATGAACTCTTGTTCGCAAGGGATTGTCCTTTGATTTGTACAGGTGGGGGTGGCCAGATTGTCAACTCAATATGCTTATCATTTTGGGGACAAGATCGAGTGGGGACTTGGGAGTTGGGAACATAATCACACAAGATGAAATTCACTACTTCTCGACTTTAAGGTAAGTAAATGAGTCTTCCCTTAAATGGTGTCTCTGGGACTTGAACAAAGGGCCCTACCCTTTCTATCGCACGAGAAGGGCTTCTATTTAGTGGTTGGACCATAAACAAGTTGTTCATTAGAGGAGCACTCGTATTTAAAGACTAGAAGTAATCTAGGGGTAAAACGGTAATTTGATTCAGTTGGTGTTACGAACCCTTGTGAAGGACTAACTTACTAGTATTGGTTTATATCCGTGGACACATAAATATATCTACCGTGAGAAGTGTTCAGTTGTGAGTCTCTAGTGGAGTGTACACACAGTTAACGAATATTGATTAATGTGGTAATTGAGTTTAGCCAATCATATCGTTCTAGCTTCTGATCTGTACGTCCTCTTCCTAGCTCGTAAAGGGTAATGAGGTTTATTTATATTGGTATCATTCAATTAATCTCATAACTAGTTTGAAATGTTCCAACCTACTTTGGGAATTAATATAATGTGTGATGATACATTATAATATAAAGTTTATATTTTAATTAAACTTTAATATATGAATTTAATTTTGGATATAATTCAAAATTAATTTATGAGAGAAAAATATTTGAATGAGTTCAAATATCAATTTAATGTGAAGTAGATTCATATTAAAACTATTGGTTAAAATTTAATGTGTATATGATACATATTAAAACTATAGGTTATGGAAGAAATATTCAGTTAAATATGATTTAAATGAAATATTAATTAAATATGATTTAAATAATTATTAATTTAATTGGTTAAATTAATAGGGAACGTGGATGGTTTTTCCACGTTCCCTGTTTTTCTCTCCAACTTTTGGAGATACTGGTACGGTACGTTAGAACAGAGGAGTTTTGTGTTTTTTGTGTACGCTTCAATTCTCTCTAAAAGAAAATTTTCTTTGATAATTCCCTTCCAATTTTGGTTCCCACAAACCAAAATCGATTCTCAGAGAATGGTTTCCGAGTGGTGGTGCACCAATTTTGAGTTTTAGTAGATTTAGAGTCGTCCACGATCTAAGTATTCTTCCTCCTCTTTGTAATTTTTTTAAATACATCATGCTTAGCCATAGTCATAGAAATTAGTTTTGTAATTTTCTCTGCCAATGTATTGGTATTTTTATATTTTCAAATTAAATTGAATAATGGTTCCTTAATTCTTTCGTTGTGCAAGGGCTTTTATCCCTTTTTAATTTATTTTTTATTAATTAACGTAAAACTAGTAAAAATTATTAAAATTCCATATTTTATTAATTAATGTAAAATTAATAAAATTCTAAATTGAATTAGAATTAACTTAAAATTGAAAATGAATTATTAAAATACCAAATCGAATTTATTATTAATTGAAATATTAAAAAAAAGTACATGTTCGTAGGCAATTCAAATAATTCAAATATAAATTACATGAATAATATGAAGTGAAAAATAAAACTTAAACATAATTCTAAGCGTCGATGCCAATTTCTCAACTTCTATACATTGCCTCGACATCCTATAGCTAGTATGATTATAGAGACATGGTAGAATGTGCAAAGAGGGAAGTTGAACATTATTACGAGTTGCATCAGGAGAAACACGAGGTTGCATCAAACAGAAATAACCCTTACTCTAGTAGTTTCAGAAAATTGATTGGAGAAAATGACAAGATCAAGAACCCAACAGATAAGCGATAGAAAGTTTCCTACTTGCATATTAAGTAAATGTGATTGATAGCTTTTTTAACAATCAATCATATTTACCTAATATGCTAATGAGAAACTTTTTATGGCTTACCTGTTCGGTTCTCCATCTTTTAATTTTCTGCTCCTCTCTTCCGAATCAATTTTCTGAATCAGAGTTAGAGTTCTTTCTGTTTGAAGCAAGCTTATATTTCTTCGGATGTGGCTTGTAATAATGTCCAACTACCCTCTTTACACATGTTGTCTATGTCTCTATGATCATACTAGCTAAAATAATGTTCAACTTCCCTTCCTCTGTTTGAGTTCCTTCGTTGCACATAATTCTGAAATACACAACAAGTTCGATATCAAAAATACATACAATATACATCCAAAAGCATCAAAATAGAACAAGCATAAAAAAAGGCATCAAAAATATATTCAAAAGCATCAATATACATACAACAGAACAACTATCAGAATTCTAATATACATACAACACAACAGAACGACCATTAAAACAATCATTAATATACATACAACACAACAAAACAACCATCAGAAAAAGCATTGGAAATGAATTCTAAACTTTTAGAATTATCAAACCAGGAGAACTAAAATCTAAACTTTTAGAATGTTAGAATTAAAAAAAAACGCAAACAACTAAATTCATCATTATTTGAATTTTGAACACAATCAATTAGCTATTTTACCGACTTCGAATTCCTATTTGAATAACCTTGTTATGGAAACAACATCCTTAATCACCTGATTCAAAAGAGAATTTAAACAATGGTTTTCCTGAGAACAAAAAAATTGCATCTTTGATAATGGCTTCCTAACAAATAGTAAACAACTACTATAAAGACTATTTACAAAGATTTATCAAACAAGGAGAACTAAAATCTAAACGTTTAGAATCACATGACTAATTCTAACTTTCACTTTATAAAAATTACACTTTATAACAAGAAACGATTTGAAACTTACCAAAAATGGAAGAACTGCGACGAGACGGCGAGGGCAAGACATGACGGGCGCGGCAAAGTCTTCTCCTTCTTCTCCTTTCTTTCTTTTCGAAATTTCAGTTCTGTCTTTTAGAGAACTAAAACGAAATATATAAAAGGGAACTCCTTACGCCTTTAGCGACTCGTCGAGAATAGTTAGAAACAGTCCCCACAAATCACTAATGGCGTTGGAAACAGGTGTCCCCATTCCCGACGTCATGCATGGAGCGTCAGAGATCTTGCTCTTACACATAATTAATGTTTGAGATTATCCTGACGCTTGTGCAAGCCGTCGAGAACTATATTAGCTATTTCCGATGTCGATTGAGAATCGTCGGGAACAGGTGTCCCATTCCTGATGCCCCATGCAAGTCGTCGGGAACTATATTCCTATTTTCGATGCTGGTTGACAACCGTCGGGAATGGCTTCTTATTCTCTGACGCTTATCATTCTAGCCACCTAATTGTATCCTACATTTTTTTAAAAAACATATTAATTGTAATAATGGTTAAGATTTTTATGACGACTCTCCTTTTTTTTCGTTTTTAAAATAAAACCCTTTTTAAGGACGTCGACCGCTTCACGTCGTCTCAGGTACGTGGCGACAATCATGACACGTCGGAAAAAGATAATATTAAAATAATGTTTTCACCTTGTCCCAACGTATGGAACACATCATCAGGAATAGCCGTTTATCCCAACGTCCTTTCTTCAGACGCCGTTTTGTACGTCGGAAACCTCCAATTTCTTATAGTGTTATTTTCTACCTTCCATACAAATTTCTATCATATTTAGCAAGTAAAAAGTCAAAATTGTATGAACGAAAAAAAAAAAAAAACATATTTTTGTCCCAACAATAATATATACATGAATCGTCTCTCATATGTTACCCTTCAATTTTGTCACACGTAGTCTTTAATTATTATTAAGGGTGATGCACAAAACCAATCGAAAAAGTGAGTAATTAAATCAAAATCAGTGAATGGGTAATTGGCCCACTACTCTTTTATTGCTTCATCAACACTTGTGTCCAAGTTTAGAGAAGCAGACGTGGTCGTCGAGTGGGAAAGCAAATAATCCCCCAATCCCATGTTTGACTACAAAAAGATCCTTCTAATTCTTATATATAGTTATGATTTATAATGCATATTATTTTATGTTTTGGTTTGATTTTAGACATCTCTAAATTTATAAAAAGAAAAATTACATTACTTTTCTTTTCTTTTATCAACTCTTAATAGTTAAATCAAAATAGATGTTTGAAAATAGCACATAACAATTAAAAATGGCAAATGGGTGCATTTGGACTAATGATTTTTCAACAACCAAAATGAGGAGATTACATTTTGGTGGGGTAATACATTAAAAAATAATCTTATAGAAATAGAAAATTTAGAAATCCTTGATTAGCCAATGTATTTTAAATTGACTTTACCCAATTAAACACATCTCAATACAAACAAAATGCAAAAACATTCATTAGTTCTTGTTTCTTGGATAGGTGAGTTTTCAAATTAAAATACATTGCACATTTTGATAAAACTAATACAATAGAATGAATTCATTCCAATAAATTTGGTGGTTGTGATTTTATATATCGATCGATACAATTTAATTAAAAAATAAATAAAAATTAAGTAAAAGAAAATGAGTTAGTAAGATTTTGTTTATTAAACATTTTAAATCATTTTATTGTAATTTGTATCTTTTTCTCAATAACTTAATTACATGATACTCTTTTTTTCTTTTATTATTGATATTATCATTATTGTTAGAAAGAGTAGTATTAGCCATTTTGAGTTCAACATATTCTTTTGAAATAACACTTTTTGGAAGTATAATGAAAGAAAATAAGCTTACCTTTATGTTTGATTATTTATCATTAATGGTATATATATAATATATATAAAACATTATTTTAGTTTCACTTTTTTCATTATAATAATTATCTTTTCACACATTGAACTTTTAAAGTTGTTTCTTAGTTGGGACCCATTTTTGCTGACAAAATATTGTACAATGGCAAATAAAAAGAGGATGAAAAAGAAAAGGTAAGGGTTGCTTTTCTATGTAATCTCCTCTCCTTAGACTCTATAAAGCATGTTTTTCTTTCTTAGTCATTTTTTAAGTTCACCTACCTCTTTTTCTTTTCAGCTTTTGACAAATATAATTCTAAAGTGGGAGATCGAGTATCTCCATCTAAGATCGAATATTTATGTTTTATGTATCCGTATTTCTTTTAATCTTTTATAATCTCTTCATGTGTGTATAGATTTGTTAAAGTGATCAACATAACTTTTAAGAGTTAGCGGTTCTAATCTTTTCCACACTATTTGTTGTAAAAAAAATAATATATATATATATATATATATATATATATATATATATATATTTTGTTAGAGGTATAATATTTTTCAAATTTCCATATCTCATATTAAGAAAATCTTGAAGAAAAATGAAAAAGGAAACTTAACATTTACTCATAGTCAGAAAAATTATGAATTTTCCATTTGGCAGACCAAACATACAAAAATAAAATTAAGAAGATAATTATGCTTCCCACTATTTTTTGTTTTCACTTTTTAATATTTCAACAATGTCACACAAACCCTTCTCTCCCATCATCAATCTTCCTTTTATCATAAGAAATTAAAGAATTTGAAGACAAAATCCACTTTTGATATGAGGTGTGGATTATATAGAAAAAAAATACTACCCACCCTCACTTTCTCATCTCATCATAAATTACAGAAAGAATACTATCTAAAAAAATATATATTTTCAGATTAAAGAAGAATTGTGAGAGTATGTCAAAATTGTTAAAGCATCGGCTTATTTGTTCTTTCTCTGTAGAGATGTGACAAAAATGTGCAATATTAACAAAACTATTACCAAGATAAATATTCTCGAGGACATCAAATCTTGACAAGTGAAGTCTTCTCTTGACAAAGCAAATTAATCACCTTTGATCTAATTAAGTCCACTTCGATCGACCGTTAGACCTAGATTCTATTCTTATTGAATAGCTTATATGCCCTCAATAGCTGATAAAACTTCTATTATATTGATGTTCTAACTCAAACTCGTTACTTAAGTATTCTTGACCTTGAAATTTGAACAACAACCCTTTTATATTAATTACACTAAATTTAATATTGTGTAAATTTAAAGACTAATATGAATAACTTTAACATTGTACTCATTTAATTACTCACTTTAATTACACTATGTTTGAGCTACAACCTAAATATATAGTCCACTTGGTAAGGCATAATGTTCTCTACTTAGATGTAAAGATCTTACTTCCCTCTTTCAATTAGTTGTTAAACTAAAAGTAATGAGACTGATAGTAGAGTTTTTAAAAACATCAATGTTTGAGATTTGAAAATTGAATTTTACTCTAAGTTTTATGTAAATCAGTCACACATGGAATATAAATTATTTGGTGAGACCATCACAACTCGCAATCATGTGGTTGGAAATTTTCTACTATTCAAAGACTTTGATTATTATGAAACATGCAAATTTTTCAATCCATATCTAATTGCTATTCACATTTATAACGTTATATTTGATCGAGACACGTGTCCAACATCATTTTTGTGTATGGAAAATTGTTGTGTGTAATTACCATGGGTGAAATGCAACATCAACGTGTAGGCCTATTTCAAAATCAAAGGATCAAAGGGAACCTTTTGTATAGTGTTTTAGGGTACAAATATATAATACCACATAATACTTTATTAATTATTGTTGTTTGAGATTGAAATCAAAACCCTATGAAGGTTAAGGGAAGTAAAAGATAAGAAGAGAGGAAAAGAAAGAAAAAAAAGATTGAAATCTCACTAAACTCACATGTTGTTTGAGATATGGATCATTGAAACCAAAACCCTATCATACATCTTCAATTGAGTTAGAGTTTTTTGTCTGTTGGATTCTTGGCATTGTAGAGAGAAAGATGAAGATTTAGGGGTTACTAAAAGAGAAAATAAAATGTTTTTTAAAGAAGATATGAAGGTTAAGGGAAGTAAAAGATAAGAAGAGAGGATGCGAAGGTTTAAAAAATTTATAGGGTTTTTTTGTGTGGCATTTTCTTTTATGTTGTTTTGTGTTCCATGGATGAAGAAGAAGGATTATTTATAACCAATAATGCTTCTTCAAATGGCTAGTTTTTTTTTTTTTAAATTTGAAAATAATAGCAACTTTAGCATTCATATCAAAATTGTATGTAGTCTTTAATAACCAAAATCAAATTAAAAAAAAAAACTTAGCATATTTGGTATTTCTCCACCTAACTTAGTTAGACTAACTAAATGATTTAGTTACTCTAACCAAACTATTCACATAATATTTTTTTTACAAAAGTTGGTTAATCACAAAATTAACAAATTAACCAAATTAAAGGAAAAATTAGAATTAATTTTAAATAAGGCGGGACAAAATTAGGTGGCTACAGGGTTGTCAGGTTATTTATTTATTTATTTTTAAGTTTATTATTTATTAACTTAAAATACTTAAATTTTTCTACAACACATCTTAATAACTAAAATCTCATAAAACTCAAATGTTAAATATTAAAATTCAACATATCTATTACAAACTTTAAAAAAAAAAACTTCATAATAATACGTATGAATTATAATTTTTATAAGTTCTGATATATTTTAATAATATTATAAATTCTAATTGGGTCGAGTCAACCCAGATTTTAAAAAATGTAACACAAACCTAACCCGTACAAAATAATAATAATAATAATAATAATAATAATAAATAAGAAATTCAATCAAACTCAACCCAAAATAAAAACTAACCAAACGCAACCCTTACAATTTAGGTTAAGTAGTTCGAGTTGTTCGAATTGTCGGGTTATTTGAACACCCCTAATATTGCATCTTTTTACTCCCATGTTTTTTTCTTTATGTTTTAATGTTTATCGTTTTAAATACACATTTACAAAATTACTTTTTTAAAAAATGGTTATTTTGGATTAAATTATAGATTTAGTCCTTAAATTTCATTGCATGTGTTTATAATTTTTTGAATCGTCAATTTTATGTCTAACAAATCTAATATGTACAACTCAAATTCACGAGATCTATTAAAATTTGTATTTAATAAGATATGAAACTTTTAATTTTGTGTTAAGTAGTTTTTTAAATTTGGAAAATGTTTAATAGGTAAGGTCTTGTTAGATGTAAAAAGAATCAACAATGTCACATTCCATGAATGGAATCAACAAAAACTTAAATCTCGTCTGTGTATATAACTTTTTTCTATTAAGAGATAACAAGTGATAAAAGAGAATTAATTTTAACTCAGATATCACATTTAATGGCTTTAGAAATTTCTTCATAGTTAGCTATGAACTCGACAAATCCGAAGAAGCCAATTAAGAAATGGAAGCTTTCCTTAGTCAAAATAGCATCACTATTTGAATCATACACAATAACACCAATTTCCACATCTCTATTAAAGAAAGACCCATTACAATTCATCTTGGAAAATCCATGGTGAGGAGGAGGAAGGGGACCATCTACTTACAACAACAAGACGGTTAAATGTTTTAGCCATCATAAGAGAGAGATAGTCCATCCCAACGACGACTAAAGGACACGTGATCATTAAATTCCACCAAACTCACACTAGCCACTAGATGTGATATGTAGAAATACATATTGCAAACTTTGTTAGATTACTAATACAATAACACTAACAAAAAAGAAACTCACGATCTTAAAAAGGTTTAAAAAAGAGAAAGCAACATCAAAAGCATACGTAGTTTAGGTTAAGCACAGAACTAACCATCCGTAGGGAAGTTTTAGGAAAACCTAAAAGTACGAGGACCAAAAGAGTAATTTTATTATATATATTATTTTTGGGGCAATGGGAAGAAGAGGGGCATAGAGATGGGTGAGTGGCCTTGTCTTTCGTAAGCAAAGAGACCAATGAGCATTGGCCCTTTTTATAATCTCCATCTTTCCCCAATTTTACATTTACCCTTTTTCTCTCTTCCAACTTTCTGTCAACCACAAATACCAAATCGGAAAAAAAGGCCATTTCCCATTTCCTCCAATTCTCTCTCGAAAGGGAAATATGGCCATTCCTCTGCCGGCTAACGGCAACGGCAACGGCAACGGCAACGCCACTGCCGCCGCTCCTGTCCCTTTCGACCCCTCCGCCCCTCCTCCTTTCCGTATAGCCGAGATCCGTGCTGCCATTCCTCCCCATTGCTGGGTCAAGAACCCTTGGCGCTCTCTCGTTTACGTTCTTCGAGATTTAGCCGTCGTCTCCGCATTGGTCGCCGCCGCCGTCTTCTTCGATTCCTGGCTCTTTTGGCCCATCTATTGGCTTGCTCAGGGCACCATGTTTTGGGCCATTTTCGTCCTCGGTCATGACTGGTTCGAATCCTCATCTTCCTCTGTTTTTTACACTCTGTTTTCTTTTTCTCTCTGTTTCCGATCTCTCTGTTTTTTTTTTTCTTTTTCCAGTGGCCATGGCAGCTTCTCCAACAGTTCTGCGCTTAATTCCTTCATGGGTCTTCTTCTTCATTCCTTCATTTTGGTTCCTTATCATGGATGGTACCATTTCCCCCTCCTTCCCGAATCAAAATCCCCAGATCGATCTTCCTCTGTTTTTCTGTTCATAATTTTGTTTCTTTGGAAATCTGCATCTGAAACCACGATTGGATTTTTCTGAAACAGGAGAATAAGCCACAGAACTCATCATCAAAACCATGGAAATGTGGAGAAAGACGAATCCTGGGTTCCAGTACGTTCGTCAGATTTGTCAGATCTCTCTTTTTTTTTTTTTTTTCTTCTTTCTCATCTGTTTAGCTTTTACATTCATTCCAATGACGGTTCGTTTGTATCAGTTGACAAAGAAGACTTATAAACAACTGGAGAGAAGAACAAGAATCCTCAGATTCACTTTACCTTTCCCCATTCTCGCATACCCATTTTACCTTGTAATTATCTTATCTCTCATTTCGGTATTTTCAGTTTTTCTCGATTTGTTTCGAAACAGTGATTGAATATTGGTAATTTTTGCAGATGTGGAGAAGCCCAGGGAAAGAAGGATCTCATTTCAATCCATACAGTGATTTATTTGCTCCAAGTGAAAGAAAAGACATTGTGATTTCAACTTCATGTTGGACATTAATGGCGGTTCTTTTAGTTTATTTATCCTTCGTTTTTGGTCCATTCCAAATCTTCAAACTCTACGGCGTTCCTTACTGGGTAACTACTTTTTTCTTTTTTTTAAAAAAAAAAACATGAAAACTATTTAGCCGAAATTAAGGAACTCCCTACCTGCTTCCTCCATTAAAAATGGTGCATTTCTCAAATTCTTTTAAAGAATGAATTAATGAGATCTAATGATGGTCAACATCTTTGCATTTTCAACATTAAAAGATTTTCCTTTTCTATTTGTTTCTCTCACATGGCACAACTCACCATTTTAATTATTAAAAAAGTTTCCAACTTTTTAATTTTTCCTTCATGGGTTTTTGTGTTTGGATCTGATTACAAATTGGGTTTCTTTTTGTTGAAGATATTTGTAATGTGGCTGGACGTTGTGACATATTTGCACCACCATGGGTATGAACAGAAGCTGCCATGGTACAGGGGAGAGGTAAAGAAAAAAAAATAAAAATATATAGATATATAGAATTTCTTTTTCCCACTAATTTTCTTGGGAAAGCAAATTTTTGAAAAACCCAAGTGGGGATTTCCTTTTTTAATGATTAAATTTGTAAATTTTGATGGACAGGAATGGACTTACCTACGTGGTGGGCTGACGACCGTTGATCGGGATTATGGATTGTTCAATAACATCCATCATGATATTGGAACTCATGTCATCCACCATTTGTTTCCTCAAATCCCTCACTATCATCTTGTGGAAGCGGTATGTCCTTTTTACCCTTTATTCCCCCACACAACAAGTGTGGGATTTTGTTTTAATTAATATTTAAACGACTCAAACTCAACTCAACTCAACTGTTATAAAAATTATTTCAACAAGAAGAAGTTCCAAGTTTAAAGTTCGAATCTCTCTCTACTTTCCATAACATTTGAACTAAAGAAAGAAATATTCTAATGTTTTAAATAATGCTTAAAATGTACTTGTCTATATTTTTTTTTTTTTTGAAGAATTTAATAATAGCTTCTTAAAACACCAAGACATACCAAACTATTACGACAGTTAAAAGAAAACTGGAAAGAAAAAATATTTCAAAATCTCTTAAAATTATGAACAAACTTTGAAAGGAATAATTATTTAAAAATCTATGGTAAGAGAATAGCTCTATTTTGTGTTTGATTTGACAACGAAATAAGTTTTCGTTCTCAGATGTTGTAGGTGGTTGGATGATAGCAATGTGATTTGTCTTTGTTTTTTATATTTCAAAATGTTCTTCAAGTCTTAATTTCAAATTAATTTCTAACATATTTTTAATGAGAGATTAGGAATTATTTTTCTTCATGTCATAGTGTTTATATATATAACGGTATAATTAGGTCAAGAAGCATCAATTTATAGAATGGAAAACAACAAAACAAATTTGTCCTATTCTCTCTCTTTCTTTTTTTAATCCGATTTATTTAACAAATTTTTATGCCTAACTTTTACCTTTTAAGGGAGAGACCTTTTTCGAAATATTGACCAAATACCATTAATTAGGCTTATTTTTGAAATGAGTAGAGTTATTATCTTAAAGAGTAACAAACAAGAGGTGGAAAAGGAAAACAAGAAAAGCAATCCTAACCTTCCGTGTTAACTAACAAAAGGTTTTACACAAACTGGAATAAAGAAGAATAAAATAAAATATTGTAGTGTACAACATAGAGAAGAAACATAAGAATTAAAAAAAAAAAAAAAAAAGCAATAGTAAGAGAAGAGATATAGAAAGTCAAAACATAAAAATGAATTTGATTTGGAATGTGTTTGAATTTATTTTGGCAGACAAAGGCAGCTAAGGGAGTATTGGGGAAGTATTATAGAGAGCCAAAGAAATCAGGGCCAATTCCAATTCATTTGGTAAACAATTTGGTGAATAGCCTTAAACAAGACCACTATGTGAGTGACCAGGGTAATATTGTCTTTTACCAGACAGATCCTTATCTTTACCACTACTAAAATTAGAATTTTTATTCAAACAAAAAAAAAAAAAAAAAAAAAAAAAGAAATCGATTCTCTTTTGTTTAGTTGAGTTCTCTCTTCCCTTCCTTTAGAATTGTTCTTTCTTGTTGTCTTAGTTTGCACTTTGTATTTTTTACATTTCCCAAACTACCCCTAAGAGAACAAAACAAGAAAACATTTTTCCTTTTTGATCCCATCCCTCTCACAACAAAAACCAAAATAAATTCAATTCAATTCTCATCTATTTGCATCCCTTTTCTTTTTATTATTTTTGTTGTCATTATTGTTTTTCTTATTCTTATTACTTTTATGTTTCTAGTTGTGTGGATATACATAATTTTAGTTCATCTACTTCCATAACCATACTCACTCCCTCTCAAATAAATTTTAATCAACTGCTTTATTCGTTTTCATATTTATGGTTTTGTTTCACAATTTTCTTTTTATTAAGTTTCATAGTCTGTGTGAACTTTAGGGTAAAATTTTTAAGAATAATAATAACCAATTTTTTTTAATATATAAACCGTAACAATTTAAAATTTTCAAAACAAAATTGAGGTTATTATTAATTTACCAACTGCTCGTGGGTACTTCTATATCCTATTAGGGGCTTTTTGGATGAGTCATTAAACTCATTCCAACATAGGCATAATATACGAATGATAACATGGTAACAACGATGATAACACACAAAACATATAGTGATACCAAGGGAACACAATTCATACATAAAACATAAGATGTCCATACATGTCAAAAAAGTTAACAATCATTGCTATTCTTAGTATGCATCAATCAATCAATAGACTTTAGCATAATATCTAGTCTAAACGTTTTCAATATAAATAATGTTTATAAGATAGATAAGCATATAAATTTAACCATTATACACATGCTTATATGGACTAGTAGCGTGGGCAAAGTAGAATTTCTTCGGAAAAAGACGAAGAACCTTTAATTTTACTTCTTTTTTCTTTAAATGCACGAAACCTTGAATGTTGCATTATTATTTTATTTTCCTTTTGTAGTATATATATATAATACAAATACATATATATTTTTTATTCTCTTTCTCTTTCTCCAATCAATTCCTATCTCTTCCCCACCAATCAACATCAACCATCTCTCTTCTTATTAACTCCATTTTATTTTTCAAAAATTATAATTATATTTCTTCATATAATTAAATTTATTTTTTCGTATTAGTTATTTATACAAAACTAAATAATTAATATCATATTTGACCAAAAATCTAAATTCTTAATTATATATATATATATATATATATATATATAATTAATTAATTAATTTCAATTCCACTAAAACTAACATTTTCTTTCAAGATCTCAGGGCAACTCAAATCATCAATTTTTCTCAATAAATTAGTATTTTAAAATTTCATAAATTTAATTTTAACATGAATTATCTTGATCCAATAATCCAATAATTTAATTTTAGCTTCAATCTTCAATAATAAGACCCAAATGATTTAAGACAAAATTTTCCTAAAAATTTAGAATGTTACGTTGACAACAAATCAACTATATAATTAGGGTAAGGCATGTGAAGGAGATAGAAATTTTGCAATTTCTTATACTCAAATAAACCTAACCCATCTTAAAATATATGTTCAAACGAGACTTTTGAAAAAGAAAAAAAAAAAGTAGGTGAAGATCAACCTAAAAAGTATATTCAAATGGAACTAAACAAAATGTGTAGGATGCTTTCTCACATAAACAAGGACATTATTCCTATTCATAAAGAAGCATTTAAAAACTTTATTAATAGAAAACATTGACTTACTACTCCTTAGAATTCATAAATTTGATTACCATGATATGAAATCATATAAAGTTTTCTATTTATCAAAATAAAAGATGGAATTAGGATGATTTGCTGAATAGTCTAATACAAGTTTAGAGCTTTGACTATTCATGATTATTGTATCTATGCTTCGTTAAAAAATTAATATGATTACTATTATTTTTGTACAAGATTTTGCAACTTCAAAAGTTTTTTAATTGAAATTCATGGATCCTTTACATTAGTCTCCCTTAAATCTCATTATTCTTATTGAAAATGAAGATTTGATAAAACTAAATGAATAAATACGTACTACGAATCAATACATAGCTAATGTAATAATTCAACGGTGATTAATAAGTATTTGAATTTATTCAAGTTGGATGCTGGAATTCGTGTAATGACGTTTAATGTACACAACCAAACAAAGGAGGTCGATTCCAACGTAGCAGGAGAGATTGGTAGATTTAAAATGTAATTTGTTTTATATTGAAATGTCACATTATGATGAAAGGGGACCATACCTTTGGTTGAGGAAGGCTCTTTAATCAACATCCCTTCCTTTGGAGGCCATATCCTATAAATGTAGGGTTGGAGATTCTATACTTCACTTCTTTCTTTCTCTTTCTTTCTTCTTTTGTGGTCTTTGTGATTTTCTTCTCAAATTCCTTTTTCTTTTTTCTTTTTTAAATTTTGGTATTAGTTTTTGTTTGACCCTCCAAGTTGTTGATAACTATTCTGTCCCTTTTTTTTTTAACTAAATTTTTTGATGTTAAATGTTGATTACTTAATTTAAAATAATTATGAAATAAAATTTTTAACTTTAATTTTTATAAGCAACGAAGAAACGTAAGTATTTACATGAAAACTAAGTGTTACACTTTTAAATTTTGAGATTTAGTGATCAATTTAGAACAAATCTCAAATTTCATGAATAAAGTTACGAGATCGTAAATATATCAATTAAATTCAAAATATTAACATATATAACAATGTCTTAAAAATTTACAAAAATAGCAAAATCTGTTAGAACTGAGTCATCAATTATAGAACTCTTGATAGACTTAGTTATATTTACAATTTTTAAAAAAAGTTGTAAAATGTTTTATATTATAATTACTATAAATGCTAACATTTTAAAATCTTAAACTAAACTCAAAGATGGAAGAATTGAACAGAAACTTCGATTTTTTTTTTCTTATTCCTTGTTGGTGTTTTTCATTTTCTTCTTTCTTTTTTTTTTTTTTGGTTTTCTTCTTCTTCTGGAAATCAGTTACCTTTTCTTCTTTATTAATGTACCTCTCTTCTTCTTTATAATCTTTTTCTCCTTCTCTATTTTTTTCTGTCTTTTATGCTTTTTCTTTTTTGCATTTTTGTCATTAGAAATCAAGGCACCACCCACCCACAGTCGCATCGTCACATCACCGACCTCACTAGCTAACATGTGTTTTGATCTGGATCACGATTTTGCCCAAGATAGCATTGAAAAATGCTAAGAAAACAAAGTGAACATGATGGTATTAAATGAAAGGTTGAAAACTTTTTGTACTACTTTTTTCTATAATTGTTACATATTAATGTCTACGCTAATAGTTTAAGAACATATTGAATAAATCATTACTAACTAAAATTCAACGATTATATTTGTTTTTAGTGACTTTTTAAGCCAAAAGGTTTGTCTTAAGAGAAGAAAAACATAAGAAATAAATTAAATGGTTCACACCCATCTAAAAAATCAAGCAAAATATTTCTTTCATAAAAATAAATAATAAAAATGTTGACATTTCAAACAAACAAATCTAATTATTTAATAATAATTTCCATTAAAGGGAAACAATGGGCCCTATGTTAATATTTAAATAGATGAGATCCATTTTGCAAAAAGAATTAAAAAAAAAAATGAGATGAGATGAGATCCATAGTGTGAATATGGGAAGCAATTATTTTAGTATGAATTTTTTTTCTCTTTAAAGAAAGTTATCACTTAATCAATAGCAATGATATTTGTATTCTATTAAATGTGAATAAAAATAGTCAAAATAATATAATCAATTTTTCAAAAACATTATTAGTATAAAATTTCTACAATTTGACAAAAATAGATATAACGTACAAGAAACTAAAATTAAATTTTAACGTGGAACTCAAAAACAACAAAACAACGTGGCAATTTCTATCACCATTTATTATTTCAACAATTATTTTGAATAGTACTTAAAATAAGATGCATTTAAAATTGTTATGAAATAAGTATATATGTATGTTGTAGTTGTTTAAAATAATTAAACATATTAGATGCAAAGTTAGTAAATGATAGTATTCAATTATAATGTCATTGAATTGGATATTTTTTTTATATATATATATATTAAAACATAATCTAAAAAAGGAAATTTAAATTAAGAGTTTAATAAGAAGAAGAAGAGATGAGTGGTGGTTTAGTGGGGGATTAGGGAGTGGGACACATTATTTTCTGACTACAATTGGGATCCACTTCCCTCACTTGTCCTTTCACTTTCATATTTAAAGTTGTTCCCTTTCTCTCTCTCTCTCTTTTTCCATGTTGCTTTTTGCTTCCTTTTTTCTTTTCAGAAATGTTAAAAAAAACCAATAATTTGACCCACTCGGATTACCCAACACAAACGGTAAGAGTTGGGTTGGGCTAAATTTTGTGTTGGATTGGGTTGAGTTAGGAAATTGAAAAAATAAAGTCACTTTATCAAGTTGGGCAATTAAGGGTCGAGTTGACCCAACCCGACCCTTTTACCTAGTCAGCACGATTGTTTAGTCTCGTTTTCCATCGTTTAAAAAGAACTATACGATCATGTAGATATGATATAAATAATTGCTTACCATAGTTAATCCAATCATTTAGGATGGTCAACACATTCGTTTAGAATAGAAGCATTTTTCCCATTTTTAAAAATAATTGCGATCGTGTATCAATTATCTAAACAATCGTGTACCATAGTCAACCTAATCGTTTAGGGTGGTGAACAAGATCATTTAGATTTGAAGCATTTTTTTCCATCGATAAAATAAACTATATGATTGTGTTGATACTACCTATACAATCATGTATCATTTCCTAGCGGATTATTTATCATTTTCTATATTATCGTAGACTTGAAATTTAAAAAAAATGAAAATTTGGATTGAAACACAATATGAAAATGATGAAAATCAAATTCTTATACCTGTATAACTAATATAAAAATTTGAAAGACAATATAATTGATTTCTCAAAAAGAAGAAAAAAAAACATTTTTTTTAATATTTAAACCGAAAGCATGAAAGTGAGTATAGGAGGTTTCTAATTCTTTTGTACCATTCACCGAAAGCGTTTTCCTCTTTTCCTTCTTTTTCTCCTCCCTCCTTTCACATTCTCTATCTTCAAACATATTCGTAATAGAAGAGATGGAAGTTAGTCATTTCTTTAAAGAACAATCATGAGAGGATGCTAAAATCATAAAAGCATGACCGAATTTGTTACCTTGTAAATATGACAAAAGTAAAGGGGCTTTAACGGACTTCCTCAAGAAAGATTCCAATATCAAGCAAAAGAAATTCAACCTCCAAAGATGGATTGGATCCTCGTTAGTCTTGATCAATCTCTTTTAAACCCTCCAAAATAACCTCCACTTCTAGCTAGTTCATTAATTCCACCTTCCTCTCGGCAAATATGCAAAGTCACACAAAATTGCCAAACCTTGATGATCATGAACTATATGTAACCAAGCCCTCCTCTACATAGCTCTCAACAATCCAATGGAGACATTCAATATCCCTACCAACACCAAACAAGTCAACATAAAACTGATAAGAACAATTAGTCCCAAATAATGTGAGAAAATTTACGCGACTTATACATTTCACATGAACATCAAACCCATTTTTGGATGTTAATTAAATTAATATCATGAACATGATCTTGAGAGATATATATAAATAGTTCCCTAACAAGTGCTTTTCTTCCAGGAGCTCTCAGCTAGCATTGATTAACAAAGCCACTTTTTCATCTTTAGCCAAACCCAAGTTATGGAGTCCTTTCTCTAACTTTAACCACCATATTTCCCATAGTCATAGTCATAGCCATTTTCCTTGTAACACCAGCAACAGAATGTGAAGTAAAAAAAAATGCATACCAGAAAATCCAAGTTATTCCGAGCTGCTCTCCCCTTTGAGATCTTTAGACATCACCTTGAGAATCTCCAAAAATCAATTAAAATATGGGAAACTCTTGTAAATGTAACAAAACATCAAACTATTTACGATCCGTATAACAAAATTCATAAAATTAGTCGTTTTTTTTTTTAATTTTCAGATTTGTCATTTCATCTTTCTTTTCTTCTTCACAATTCGTCTTTCCCCTGCTATTTCTTTCATCGTCTTTCTCGCCGTGCGATTTCGTCTTTCTTCTTTCCTTTTTTTTTCTACAATTTCTTTCCATCATTTTTCTTATTTTTCAATTATTTATTTACGTCGTTTAATCTTTCCATCATTTTTCTTCTTTTCCTCTTTTTTTTCGCTTTTCCATCGTCTTTCTACTTTTTCTCTTTTTTTTTTTTTCGCTGCGATTTCTTTCCATCATCTTTATTCTTACAAAAAAATAGCAAAATCTAAAAGATCATGTATGAAGAATCTTGAAAAAACATTTAGATTGGAGTGGCCAAATGTAAACTATCCTGTAAAAAAAAGTAAACAATCGTGTAAAAAAATTAAAAGATCGTGTATAAAAAATCTTGAAAAAAAAATCATTTAGATCGGAGTAGACAAATGTAAACGATCGTATACAAAAAATAAAAAATTGTGTATAGATAATATAGAAAAAAAATCATTTAGATTGGAGTAGTCAATGTAAACAATCGTATAAAAAATATAAAAGATAGAATCTTGAAAATAAATCATTTGGATTGAAGTAACTAAATGTAATATAAAAAAAGTAAACGATCGTATAAAGAAATCTAAAGGATCGTGTATCAAAAGAATTAAAAAAAGTGTATCATATCTAAACGATTGCACATAAATTGTAGTCATATCTAAACGATCGGGTATCAAACAATAACCATATCTAAACGATCTTTAGATTCGCAAACGAGACATTTTTTGTATTTTAGATGGTGGACCTCTAGCTTTTTCTGTTTTTTGAATTGTTTCGTAAATATTTTTCTACATTTTTATATTTTTGAAAGAAACCCCTTGAAATATTTTGAAATAGAAGTTAAGTAAATTTAACCCATGATTAAACAATTGGATAGAATGTATAGACGTGGTCGGCATGTATCTAATTATTTTTTCTTTTGAAAAAGCCAGCAGATGGTAGAGGTAATAATTAACATTGATTGCAATGGTAGTAACCAATGATGAAACATTTCCCAAAAAAGAAAAGGAAATGATAAAATATTTAAAGGTTTCTAAACCCAAAGAAAGCCCAAATGATCAAATGTCAAAGAGAGGCCCAGCTACCACCCTCTGCCCTTGCCCTACCACCATTGTCAGCTCATTTGTAGCCTCTCTACCACCACTAATCTTACCCTTTAACTTCACTCTAACCCATTGTACAGCCTACCCATATGTTCATTTTAGTGTCTGAGATTTGAATCCACCATAGGTGAACTCAAACAAAAAAAGAAAACACCATTTCTTGTCAAGTACATGAATGCATAACCTAAAACCTACAAGTCGAGCCTATCTTCCACTTACCCCAAACAATAAATTCAATAGTCCTGTTAAGTTCAAGATCATGTGGAGTGAGGTCCGGCTTCTTAGTTGATAGCATATACTAATGACTCATTACACTAACAAAGTCCATTCTCCTCATCCTAAAATTTCAAATTTCAAAACAGTACAAACACAGAGAAGAACAGAGCCAAAATCTTCTACTTACCAGAGGTGGTCGGTTTGGACATGTGCATAATCTTCTGGACCAATATTGTATTGGCAGTTTAATGTTTCACTCCCAGTTGTTGGTCTGTAGTTTGAATAAAAGCAAACAGCAGTCACCATTTTCAGCTGCAAACCCAAAAAGAAAAAGAAAGAGAGCATTTTGAGTCAGAACACTGCCATAAAATTCCAAAATTTCCTCAACTGGCACACTTAGTATAGTACTCTTTATGTTTCACCCTCAACCCACTGGCAGCATGTCCAAGCTTTTGCTTGTTCATATTCATCACTATCCAATCTCCAATCCCAAAAGAAAGCTCAGTTTTCAACATATAGAATAATAATATATCTTAATAAGAAATACTTGTTTATTATTGAATGATTACAAAATGAGTTAAATCGATGCTCTTTTCATTCTAATGGGCCTGTTTTAACCCTTTATGTTGGAGAGGTAGGGCAACAATATGGACGTTGTTGAGGGATGTCGATTAAAACTTTCGAATAGACGTACTCAGTAAGATTTGAATCAAAGGGAGGGGTTTTGGCATCAAATCATATTATAAATCAACAGTTCTCTTGATAAAAAAAAAATGATCAGTAGCAATGGAATATGTTTGTTGAAACGTTTGAAGTCAGTTGGGGAAGACAACAAAACTAAAGAAATTGACCCTTCAAAAGTGGAAGCAGACATAACCCTGGCCCAACCATCATAAATCAACTAAGGCAGGCAAGTTATTCAAACACAAAGCCCGCCACTTTTTCTTTCTCTTTCATACTTTCCATCATAACCCATTCAAAATTTTCTTCTTCACTTTGTTTTCTGTAATTGCTTTACCACGAAAACAAGAAAAGGAAAAGAAAAGAAAAGAAGAACACCCCTTTCCTTTTTTCAAAGTGGAATTCCCAATTTCCAAACCTCCCTTCTTACTTAGATATCTTCTTTTTTTCCACTAATTTTGTTACCCTACTGACCTCAACTCAATATGAAGTTGTTGCCTTCTCCTTCTTGTTCTTCTTCTTCTTCCTTCTCCTCTTCTACTTTTGATGCTCATGTCTGCAACCCCAGAGCTGCAGCAGCTACACCCAGCTGTCTTTCGGGTATTCTCCGCCGAATTCTCTGCTCCGGTAGTCTTCCAACGCACCCAACTGATCACATCACAGAAGAAACTAGCTCAGTGAAGTCTGATGACAAGGTTCTTCATGCCAAGGATTTGAATGTCGTCAAATCAACAAACGAGACAAAAGCAACTGCTGGAATTGTGGCCAGACTAATGGGTTTGGATTCCATGCCAGAAATGAAGCAGAATCATAATTCGCTATTGAGGAGCCAATCTATGAACTCTGTGGAGCATCTCTACAAATACTTAGACAACAAACATCAACAGGTTAGATCAACGAAGTCATTTAGAGAGGTACCGACCTTTCTTGAGCTTGAAAATGAAGACTACTTCATCCTTAGCTTTGAAGGAGAAAGAAAAAGTAAAGAATTCAAACCAAAAGTAAGAAACAGTAGAGCATTCAAGCAAAGAAAGGAAGATGAAGACAAATGTAAACACAGGGGAAGCAACAAAACAGAACAGTCCTATGTGAGAAAGACAAAGAAGAAGATATTCGATCCAGAAGAAGCCAAACAGTTCGTCTTAATCGATTTGAAAGAAAAGAAGAAATCAAGAAAGAGAGTCTCAAGAAATAAACCCACCTCCAGAATTTCAACGAAGGACCGCCATGGAAGAAAACCAACAAGAAAAGTAGAATCAGAGTGTAGCTCCGATGAATTAAGCCCAGTTTCAGTTCTCGACAGCAGTGAATTCCTACGAGATCAAGAAGAACCAACCCAATTAACAGGTTTGATTTCGCTTTCATCAACAACTCCTTATTCAAAATTCTTCAACTGAGTTTTCAAATTATTTAAATCACTATTTTCAGGAGATACCGCTTCGAATTCCCCCATAAACCCAAGAAGGAAATTATCAACGGAGCACGAAATTCCTCAGAACCCATCTCGAGACGACGACGATTTGATCGTCAACGGAGGAAAAATCGCGAAGACAAAAGGGATTGATAATGGGATCCAACGGGAAAGATATGAAGAAGAGATTTGTATGATAACTGAGATGGAATTAGGAGAATCGAATTGGAAATACAGTAAAATTTGTGAAGAACATCAAGAATTTGAAGCTGGAGGTATAATTGAAGGTCTTGATTCGTATATTCTTGAAGGATTGATAGAGGAATTTGTAGAACAACAAATGTATGATTTGATCTTCATCTAAAGATCAACTACTAACATGTAAATTTCAAATTATAGTTACTAAATTCACCTGAAAGTTCAACCAAAATCAATGAAGGAAAATAACAAAAAAAAAATCCTGTTCTTGTTACAATTTCAAACTTACTGTTTCAATTTGAATTCGAATTCGCAAGAGGTAAGTACAAAGCTCTGTTCTTAGAATTTTTCGTTCAAAAGCAAAACTTTGTGAAAAAAAAAATGCTATTTTTTCCTCTTTAATCATCATTTATTTTGATTTTGTTCATCAACTATTCTTTTTTAGAAGCATAGTACTATATATGTGTGGGTGAAAATATAGCAAAAAAAAAAAAAAAAAAAAAATTCAAATCAAATTTGTTTTAAATTTTTTATATATAATTTGAATAGACTTTCCATTGTAATGTTACTATCTTTAATTGGTCCAACATTTTTATGTTTGAATTTGAGCTTTTTTTTAGATCAATTGGATTTTTTATTCTTCAACGTATGTAAAACATAAGATATTGAAAAATATTCTAAATTCAAAAGTGATTTCAAAGATTCAAAATTTTCTTTTTATTTTTTTAGTTCCTTTTATTTCCAAAATATTTGAAATTTTGATGTATTAGAGTATTAAGAACTTTGTTGTATGGAGATTAGGAAACACCTTTCCCACTTTTAGGAAAGAAATGTTACTCTTTAAATACTTTTTAAGAATTTTTAAGTATTTTCTTCTCTCTTTTTTATATTTTCTTTTTTAAAATATCACATAATCAAATAGGATTCAAATTTATAAAAGTCATATGTTATAATTATAACTAAAGATGAATCATCAATTTGTCGAGATCGATTAGTCTCCAAATTGTCGCCAAAACTTATTAGGTTGATTTTCATTTAATAGAAATTGATTTTTTAAGATATAAAAATCATTGAAGGTCTAGTTTGAACCCAAAATAAAAATGGAGTCTAGTTTAAACCCAAAATAAAAACGGAGTCTAAGACATCGTTCTTCCGTTATATTTTTCTTGGGTCAAACTAAAACATTCCTTATAAACTCATTTACCGGTTAGAAATGATTTTTCAAGAGTTTTTCACATTGGTAAAATTTTGGTCATTTTTTGTAGGCTATAGCATTAGACATTTTCCATCCGGTTTGAGTAGTACTCCTAGTCCTTCTAAATGAAGCACTCTTAGATTTGCAACCTATAGTTCAAGGGGATCGTCCTATGGATATGAACCAAAGGTTTTGAATCCAAAAACCCTAAAATAAGAAGGCATAGAACAAGAATCAAGATCTAAAATATATTAAGAATAAAGGAAGAACTACAATATAACCAAAGCGTAAAGGAACTTGGAACCTCCCTCTTGAGTGCTCTCACCCAAGTCTTACATCACTCCATAAAATAATATGACCTTCACCTTACTCACCCTCTTGCTATTTATACAACATCCAGGTGCTAACTTTTCAACTCTTAATACTAACATACTAATATTCCTACCTAGGAACCTAACAGTTATTTATTAAGGTATCCACAAATTGAATCCCTTAAAAAAATGAACTCATAAAGGAGATAATGATGGGTAGACTTCATTAAATCCAATGTCATGGGTTACAATATAGCAAATTTTGAAATAACAAGAATAATTTAAGAAAACAAGGTATTTTAATAAAGTTAACAAACGAAGGTACCCTTTAGGATGTATTTGATTTTTTCTCAAGGTGAGCCCCACTCTACAACACGGTTTTACAGGTAGGGTTGACCTAAAGAAGAAATCTCTCTAATGGAATTTTCGTTCTTGAAGAGACTTTGTTTCGCGGGCTTCCTTCAAATAAGTGAGCATTGATGATTCAGGAAGCTTTCGAACTTTTTCGTAGGCCAAAATACGTAGGTGAGGAAGAGTAAAAAGTTGTGTTTTGGACATCATAATATGATATGTTGTGCATATGATGTGATATGCACATATGATATGATCATATACATATTACTTAACATAACATAAGCTAACTTAACCAATATGATATACATCAAATAATACTTTGAATGTCATAGACGGTTGTAGATGGAAGATCCAACGAGTTAGAACAACTAGGCGCAATCTAAAAAAATAGGATTTTGGTGCAGGTGCATCAAACTTTCTATATGATTCCATGCAAGTGCATCATTGTTGTATTTCTACAAAAACAGTCAAAACCTCTACAAAGGTCATTAAATTGGTTCACAACAATTAAAACTAATGTAAGAGTTAAAAGACACTTGGTTTACTCAAAAGATAGTGCTAAGTATCATTTTACAAAAGAAAATAACAAAATATATAGTAAAGCATATGCACTTTTTTAACACCTATCAAGGAACGTGAAGGTTAGATGAGTCTTCATGTTTATATTTTGTCTTAAAAAATTAGTGTAGTGTGTGGAAATGACATATTTTACGACTTGCAGCTTAAAATGAGCACATGTGAGGATTCTAATCAACAGCAACATACTCAGAGAACAAGGAAGAATCCACAAACAATCACCCTTCCCTAAGTGCACCTTAATCTTCGACTTCTCTAAAGGGTGTTTGGCACGCAGGTTAAGAATCAAATGTTTAGGAATTAAATGTCTGTGGGTATATCTGATGGGATTCTGATGCCTAGAAATCACAGATACCATTGTTTGAGGTGCATGATTTGAAAATTTGGATTTCTGATACCTCTGTTTGGAGTGCTGGTTTTGAATTTCTAGTTTAGCTAATCTGTTTAGTTTTTTTTCTAATGGTACATCCCAAATTTATCATATATCAAATTTTTAATTGATTTTGTTTTTCATATTTTGTATCTCTATTCAATTTCTTGACTTTATTGATTTTCATGATAATAAATAAAAAATAAAAAATTTTAATATTCAATAACAATAATTTTGATTATAGTTGCATTAACATGAATTGTCTGATTAGAAATATTACAAATCATTCACAAAATATAATAAGTCATGTGATTGAATGGGATTTACGAAAGTTTAAAAAAAAAAGTCTAATAGGTTTCAAAATGAGAATAACCAAAATGGTCATGCAAAAGAGAAATCAAATAGAGTTATATATTTAGCCATAGTTATGGTTGACTTACTATGAAATGCATGCAATGTATTTTAAATCGTGATTTTATCATAAAATTTTAAATAAAAAAGTGTATTTTGTACACACTTTTTTCATCAGTCAATTCAAATAAGTACCAAGTGTTATAGTTAAATTGACCAACGAAAAAAATAAAAAAATGTTATTAAACTAAAAATAAACCATGTTATATAAAATATATTTACAATTTTTAGTATATTACCAGTATAATAATATTTGATTTATACTTGAGATCATGATAGATAGGTTATCAATTTTCATTAATTGTGATTAAATCCAATGCGTATTTGGAATGACTAAGGAAAAAAAAGTTTTCCAAATATTTAGTTTCATTAATTTTTCAAGGTTTGCAATAGTTGTCAGAGTTGGTGACTGGATGTTTGTTAGAGGAGTTATCAGAAATGATGCCCAATGGTCACCACGGGTGATGTTTAGAGTTGGCTGATGAATTTTCTAGATTGAATTAGAAAAAGAAAAAGGTAATCCACGGGTTTAAATATTGTTTTACTATTCAAACCCACGGAAAATAGTGTATGAAGCCTAGGTGAAGACGATCGTTGATCAATGGTGAAGATCACGGTCAACGGTCGTCAATGTTTAAGACGATCGATTAGTGGTCAACCATCATGACAATCGGTCTCCAAGGGTTATGGGTATTAACCATTGACCATCACTACGGCCATTTGTTAATAGGCGTGACATCGATAATTAACAACAATGATTGGTCGCCGTTGATCAAGATGTTCACTCGACAACAATAATGTCTGAAGTTGTAGGTCACCAACGATTAAGATGATTGGTCATCAACGATTGATAATCGACAATCAAGATGATCCGAAGGTTCGATCAATATGATCAGGGGCCGACAACTAAGACGATCAGTCATCGTGGCTGTCGATAGATCATGTTCGATCATCTTTGTTAATCGTGATATTGGCTAATGTTTATTGTCAATGGTCACCAAGATCATTGATAAAAGATTGAAGTGAAACTTTTTTAAAAATATATAACATTCAATTAAAAAAAAAAAACAAATTCCAAACCTTTCTTATTACAGAGGAATTTTATTTCAATTGTCTAAACATGGGTTTGGTTTCAAATGCCAAACCCCCTAATTCCAAATTCATGGCCCAAACACTCCATGCTTTTCGATGCAATTTCAACAATTCGGGATCATTCATATGTTTCATAATTCATTGAACATATAAAAGAAATATATATATATATATGACAATGAGCGGTGTGTTATTATGTTGAAAGCAAAAAAGTGTTAGAAGCTTGAAAGGAGTAGAGCAAGAATGATTTGAGTCTAATCTATGGTTTAAAGTAGTGTTGGATGTGCTTTGAGGTGATTAATCTCCTTAACAGTAATTAGTCTTTGCTAGCCAAAATTAGAGTCTTCATTAAGGATATTCTTTTTAGTACGTCTCCATTAATATCGCATATTGTTGTTCTGTTGTGTTCACCTATATTTTATTGACTATTAGACCTCAAAACAAAACATTTTTAAAATGATATCTAAAACAATATTTATTAGAGAGCTAAAATTGCAGTAATTCTTAAAGTTCAAGAACAGTAACCCTTAGTCGAGCAAATTCAGAGAGTCGAGAACATTTTGTAAAAAATCAAACCATGCAAAAAAACATGGATTGATTGTTATGCCCAAAAATTTCCGGACTTCTTTTTTTCTTTTATCAAGCAGTAAGAAACTGAAAAATGCTAATACTATCATCATACAAATATACTAATTTACATTACAACAAAAAAGAGAAAAAAAAGAAAAAACCAAAACTTTTGAGTTCAATTCAATTTGATTTTAGCAGGAAGAAAAATCCCAGCTGCTTGATCTTCCATTACACAATCTTCTTTACACACAAGTTTTATCACAGAACCACACCCCATTTGGTATTTGTGTTCTGCTTCTACAAAGCTTCTATGAAGAACCAACTCCAACCATTCTTCCATCGCATTTTTCTTCTCTGATACCCACTTTGCAGCAAGGATTTGGACTACGATTTTGTAGTCTATCTCGAGTACGACCTCACTTCCAAACACCCTTCTGAACTGCAAGTTGATTTCTTTCACTAGTTTTTCTGCTGCTTCGTCAAAATTGTATGGTTTAAACATGATCTTTTCGTCTACTTGTTCGAGGAATTCATCTACCCACGCTTCTGAACCTTCTGATGCCGAGTCGCTATCACAATCACCGTCGTTTGATTCATCTTCAACTTCTTCTACTGGGAGATTTAAGTCCAGGAAGGACATTGATGATGATGATGCCTTCTTCAGCTCGGTGAATTCGTCGTCCAGTTTCCTCTTTTTGAATATTGGGAGGTTTGAGCTTCCTCGAGGGGCAGACGTAATCCTCACATTCGTGTTGTTGCATTTACTTACATCACAGGTAAAACCTTGTACTGTTATTTGCATTTGACAATTTCTAGCTGCAAGTATTCTCTCCTCGGAAAATTCGGTCTGTTCTTCACTATCTAGATTTGAAGTTTTCTTAATCTTGTTTGTCAACGTCGTCAAAAAGATTGTATTATTGATCGTAAATTGTCTCCCATGTGAATCTAGAAACTTACCGGTTGCAATTGCCTGGGACAAGCAACTCTTAGCCCGAACGTCGGCCTTGTCTACATTCTCTAAAAGTACAACTGAGGACGGTTTCTTCCTCAACTCCCCAGCAATATAATCAACAACAGTTTGTCCTCGGAACCTCTCGTCGTAACCATTTAACCCTTGGCAGTCGAAGAGCGAGTTGGGTCGCCGATCCCTGTCCTGTGAGCCAAAATCAACTGAGATTAGATTCTCTCTGCTTCCAAACACCAACTCAGCAAGTGCAAAGGAAATTTTCCGCTTTCCCATCATGTCCGGTCCAAGGAACGTTAGCCAAATATCTCCCCTGGAATTCGAGCTACGACGTCTTCCACCACCAGTTCGACAACGAAGAATGGTTTCGACAATAGAAGTTGTGGCTCTACCTTGCCAGCTAACCTTTTCATTCAGAGCATTCCAGAGTGATTTAAATTCTCTCATATCGAGCCCCTGTCCAGCACTCAGATCAGAGAAACCGGAGGATTTGCCCGGATTATTGTTGCTTGGCCTACTATATTCGGTTTTATTCGAGCCAGTTAAGTGTTGAATGCAAACTTTTTGACTTTCTAAGTCTACAATTTTTCTCTTGTTCTCACCGGCAGATGCATACAATGTCCCCAATCCCAAATCAGTGGTGACGGAGATAAAGGATGAGGGTAATGGTTTATCAGAGTGAAGATGCCCTTTTGGAACAACAGGGTTCGAGAAAATCCGAAGACTCTCGGCTTCACCTGGAGATGCTCTAGTTACAATATTCGATTGGAAATTATCGGTATGAGAATCGGAAATCTCCGATATCTGCCTGGCCTGCTTTGTGTTTAAATTGTTTTGCAAGTCTCTAGATAAGCAAGGATGGCCAATTACAAATCTATCTCCAGTTACAGATGATGGTTCTTCACCACTTCTTTCATGATCTAAAGCAAATCGAGGCGACTCAAACGACACCCCATGCATGGTATGGGAAGTGTCAAGTTTAGGAAACAGTTGTCTTTGATGAAGACGACAGATATCGTTCCACTTCTTTTGTAAGCCAATTACCTTATCACTCATTGCACTTCTATCGTCTCTGGTCTGCGCTGGATCAAGAATTTCATAAGAAAAAAATTACTTGGCAGTAAAATCCACGACATTAGAGAAGTCGAAAAAATTGACTTCGAAAGAGTTACACACCTTATACATATCAAATTCCTTGCATTTAGCATCAAGCTCAGTCGGTGGCATATGTAAGGAACTTTCGGAGTGATGACCAAGGACGGTACTAGATCCTGGCTTCCATATAGCAGCAACTTCTTGCTCGAATTTATCGGTGCATTGATGACAGCGAGTAAACGATTGATTCGGGCTGCTTAACTGACTTGGGAAATTAGATTGCGAAGGAAAAAATCCACCAAATGGAACAAAAGATCCCATGAAGCTGCAAATTAGACAAGCATCAATTGTAAGATCCATTATACATGGAACTCAAAACATGATTCTACTCGAGAAGATATAAGTTTCTAAATGATAAAACATTTGGTAAAACGAAAATTTGAAACCTTTCATGTCCTTGTTCAATCTCAAAGATTACTGTTAGGCTCAATTTTTCAGACCAAACAAAAAAAGTTACATAAATACTTCAAATTCTAACTCAAGGGTTCGGTAGGTGTCCAACAATGATCCTAGAGCATACAGTAATACATAGTACCACAATAGGACATGCACGTTTCCAAACCATTCATTTTCAAGTTACTTCAAAATTAACTTTGGTTTTCGTAGTTCATCCTTTGTTTATTTTGGTTATTGTGCTCTTCGAATGACGATTTTGATTCTCTTTGGTCTCCCTATACTTTTAACAGTGTGAATTCAAAATAAATCTACGTCATAAACTGTGGATTGAAAGAGTATTGCGGGGTGCATAACTAAAAACTGACATTTTAAAAGTATCTAGGCCAAAATGAAACAAAACCGACTAAAGAAAATACAATTTAACCATGAGGGAAACCAATATCACGTGGAGAAGGTAACCATTAATGCCTTTCTATTGTCATCAGTGTGTCCTATTCTAACATAAACTTTACATTAACATTCTTCCTTTCTATTTTCCCATTTTAAAATACATTTCCCAAAATCATACAACACACAACAAAAAAATAGCAAAATTTTAATATTGAGATTTAAAAAAAAAAACTTTTTTTTTTTGTAAATAAAATAATACAGAAAGAATCAAAAGAGAAACCAGAAACAAAACGAAAAAAACAAGAAACCAGATCTGAGAACACATTATAATAACCCCCTTTTCTCTTCCCAATTCACTCATCAATTCCAACAAAAAGAAAAACAAATCCCATACTTCTAATGATTGAAGTAATCAACAGAGACATGTTTCATTAAACTAAGAATGTATCAATAAACAAAAAAAAACCCACAATCTAAAAATGAAAAGATACACCATAAAAAAATGGTCCTTCTTCATCTTTATGTATTACTTCTTATTGTTCTTGTTCATTGAACAGCAGATTAAAAAAATGTACAAGAATGGAAAAGGTGGGATTTTTATCATTTTTCAGCAGCAAAAGTAATATTAAAAAACAACCCATTTGAGAAGAGATAAGAATGTATAAAAAGCTTAAAAGAAAACTCACCTAGATTTGGCTCCAAAAACATCTACCATAGGCTTGGAAGTTATGGGAAGAAGATGAAGATCCCAATCCTTTTCAATGGTAGAAAACTTAGCAAGAAACTTCTCATGCATTCTATAAGTTCCAACAGCTCCAATTAGCCATACTTTTCCATTGTAAAGCTTCAACAAATCAGTGAGTTGAGATACTACAAAACTCATTCCATTATGAACTTCTTCTTCTTCATCTTCTTCTTCTTCAGTGAAGAAACCACTCAATTCTCCATAATTCACAACAATACCTGGCCCTGAACATTGCTGAACCATCCCAAAAATTTCCTCAAACTTCGATCTCATTGTCTCTTTACTCCCATTTCCACTCACAAACTCAGATATTTCCTTCTCTATACAAATTACTTTCAATCCAGAAATTTCCATTGGAAGACTCTCTGTTTTGCATCTCTGAACACAATCCGTGAAGCTCCGGAGAGCATCAGCAGCATAAACACCAATCAACAATGGATTTCTCCCTGTTTTTCTCACCAGAATTTCACCGATTCGTCTAGTATTTGCATCGTCGTCGCCGTTACCATACCCACCAGAGAAAGGGAAAGGGAAATTCCGGTGACCAAGATCGGAATCGGTGAGATTGCAGAGGAAAATGGGAGGGCAACGAGCAGAACGAGGGAATCGAGAAGCATGGTGAGTCAAAGGAGGATGCATTATCGCTAATTTAATATCGCAGCTTCGAAACCCAGCTTCACCAAAAACCCTACTCACAATCGGATCATCAAGAATCGATAAAATAAAATACTTAAGCTCAACCTTCAAAATCGAAGGGGTTTGTTGCTGATTATGAATCTGATGGAGATGGAAGCTTTCCGGGTGCCGCCGTTGATTAGCTTGAGATCGTTTAATGGCAGCCATAAGAGAATTAGAAACCGGCGGTTCTTCAGTGGGTTTAGAGGAAGGGAGACGGTCGAGAGATACGCCGACGGACAAGTCGAGTGCTCGGAACTGAAGACGTGGAAGGTACGCGCAGCTGCGGGCGCGTGAACAGGCATCACGAAGGGTGGACGAAGGTAAAGATAATAAAGCAGAGACAGCGTGAAGGGAAGTAGTTTGAGCGTGGCAGCGACGGCGGGCGACAGAAACGGCGTCGTCTAAAGCTCTGGCCGCCTCGTCCGTCAAGCATTGCCTCGCAGCGCTCACCGGCGTCGGCATCGCCGGCCAGCATAAGAAACCCCCTTTTTTGGTATAAACAAACCCCAAAAACAGAGGAATAAACAGAGTCAAAAACAGAGAGAGAGTTGTAATAGATAGGATTGAAGTTGAATCGAAAGCTTTTTTCTTAGAAAAAAAATTAAAAAAAAAAATAAAGAAGAAAAGGGAAAAGAAATAGGCTAAGATTGGTTCACTTCAACAACTTTTGGGAAATAAATAATTGGATTATTGTAGGCCAGAGAGAGAAGGAAATGGAAGAGTATAAAAGAGAAACACACAAAATACAAAACAGAGGTTTGGTTTGATGTTTGAGTTGGATTCTGGTTTCTTCTTGTTGTTCTTGTTAATGGGTGATCGAAGTTGGTGGAGGTCCGGCGAACGGCGGTGGAGGGGGAAGTGGTGGAGCTAAGAAGTGGGGGCAGAGTTGAGTGGGGCAATTCATCAAACACCTTCTGAGCATTGGTTCTTCAACTTCTACAAGGAAAAAAAGAAAGAAAAAAAAGGGAAATAACTGTTTTTGTTGTGATGGGTTGCTTTGGTTTATTGAAAATGAAAACTAGAGAGGAAAATTAGAACTTTGTGTTTTTGTTTTTTGTTTTTTTGTATTTCTTCTAGTTCATAATTTTGAGATCTTTAGATTAGATGCCGTATCCACTTAACCAAATGGACCAATAACTCAACTGTGCTACTTGGAAATTTAGGGGTCAATCTTCTTTTTCTTTCTTTCTTTCTTATATTACCAATTTAATCCACTCAAAATATTTAGCTTACTCTCTAATAGATTCTTACACTTTTAATTGTACATCTAATCAATTTAAGAAGTTTTGAGTTTTGTGTTTAATCAAATCTTTAACACTTTGGTTGTTAGAGTCATTGTAGAAGTTGGTGACGATAATTGAAACATTGGAGAGAGGAAGAGTTGGATGTAGTAACCAAATTGTAAAAGTTAGAGAAAGGGAGATTAGAATAATCATTACTCTCCATTAGATTAACACATATCTCGAATACTAAGTGAACTAATATATTTCATGCGAGATTAAGCCTCAAACACTCTTAAGCATTAAACTTTCAATCTTAAAATGAGCTTCAAACACTTCTAAAATGTAGATAATGAAGCATATAAAGTTATAAATGACGTTGGTGTTTATAGACTCAATTTTCAAAATAGATAACCAAAATTCAAATAGTTGTCAAATAAATACTTTAATCATATAGGAACTAAGTCCGCATTCACCATATCTAATGAAACATGGTGTAATTTTAATAGGACTTCATTCATAGATCAATCGTAATGAGCATCTATTAGGCTTGGGCGGGGGTTCAAGTAGTATGCTACCCCTATAGTACATATTGAGATTTTTGGCATTGACAAACTTGCATATGAAAATGTCGAAATGTCACACTGTAGCTCAACGATACCTAATGAAAGCAATAGGCTAAACTACTTACAAGACATAAAGACAACGCAATTTAGGGGTATTCGAGCATAAACCGTAGGCAAACAGTGCGTAAATAAACAATATTGAGGGTAACAATAACAATAGTGTGACAAATTCATAATCTTCATACTGTAGCAATAAAAAATAATTGTAACGATAACAATATTTATCGATAAGTCTCATGTACTTTTCAAATGCAATCAAATTGATCACGTCTTCGCTCCTTAATCGAATTAGTTTATCGCCCGCATATTTGAAGATGAATCCTACAATTCATTACCAAAAAAAGTCCACAAATTTCCATGGATGAGATACATTTTAGTTAGAATAAACATGACATAGATGGTAAAGTAGAGGGAGGAAGAAGGTATTTAATTTCCTTTTATTCCATTATGAAGTGAGAGAGAAATATGTGTGATTGTGTAGTGTTTGAAGTGATTGGTCTTCACTATTTATGATAAACACACTTTTCTTTTCTCCTTCTTATTTTGATGTGAATGTTTTCTTTCTATTTTCTGTCTCTTTTCATCTTTTTCTTATTATCTTTTTTATCTTATACATTAATAGATAGACATACAAAATTATTTCTAACCTTTATTCAAAAAGATAATAATTATATTACGTTAAAATATTATTTTAATCGTGTAATGTAAATTTTTCTAATAAAACTTAAATTTAGTTCAGCAACAATACTTTTTTATTGAAATTCGTTGAATAATTATAACAATTTTCATATAAAAAATTAGTGAAAATACTGATAAATAAATAAAAAGTAACAAAAAAAAAAAACTACAATAAACGGTAGTAAGAGTTAAGTTTAAGATTTATTGAAAGTTCAAAGATTAAGATTAAATATTTAGAAATAAGCAGAGTAAAGTTATAAAGTATAAAGACCAAAATGATATATTAACCTAATAACAATAATTTATAACTTTTTGTAAATGATTCCATATCCCTTATTTAATCTTTATCTTAAATAGAAGTTTTTGATAAATAGTTTATTAAAATATATGTTAATAATTAATGGGTTTTTTTAATAAAAAAAAAAAGAAACAAATTACTTACCCTTCATATAAATGACAAAAAACTCTAAATATTTTTGTCCATTTTTTGTACATTTGGCAACTTTCTGTTAATCAATGTGATATAATTTTAATCTATTTGTTATGTTTGATATATTTTACACGACTAAACTGCTTTACGTATAATGAAACATTGAAAAACCGAACTGATTTATTGGTTAAATTTGGTTTTTAATATAAAATTAGACATTGCAGTATATACTTGGATATCCCAAATGCCTCATCATCACTTATATACGACATGATCATTATCTTATCTAAGGATTGTGTAACTTTAGTTGCATTCTCAACAACTTTCTCCTCGAACAAAGCATCATCGAATCTCCCCTCAAATAGTTACACATCTACCTAAATCTAGGAGATAGTTGTTCTCACACTCATATACACTTGATCATTCCTTTATCTAATTGATTTAGGTCTTTGACCACCTTCTCAACAACTACTTGGGATGTGATGAAATGTAAAATTGGAGTTGGTTGAGTCTTGCAAGATTGAATATATGTGCGCATTGCAACGTGTGGAGGGTAAAACACAAAGCTTTTGATGTTCTATATGTTGAGGTTTGTGATAATCTTTGGAATACAAGTTGTCGTATCAAATGTGCATATACATTTAGTGGTGGAATCAGACAATTTAAAAAATGTACAATTATTAAACGAAAACAATGGTATGTTTATTCCGTTAGCAATGGATCGTTGTAAGTTATTTCTAACACAAAAATCCATTTTGAAATATTTCCAAGTTTAGCAATTTTTTTTCAAAGAAATATATTCTTTTTTATCTTACTTTTGAAAGGGAAAAAAAATCTTTAAATTAGATTTTGTTTATTTTATTGTATTCCAAAGTGATTCTATATATTACAACTATACTTTTTACTACAGATTTAAACATTTTCAAAGTAACCTATTTCTTAGAAGTTTCTTTTAACTTTACAAATTATTAATTTTTCCAAAGACAAAATTTTTGATATTTTATAAAAATTATTCCAAAACACACATCCCAACCAACTTCAACCTTTAGTAGTAACTAATTAATATATCACTAACATATTAGCTACCTATTTTAAAATGTCGTTTTATACTCATGTCAATTTCAAATTAACCGACCAAAAAAGATTTGTTAAACAATCTCCAATACCTTTTGGAATTTAAAAAAACTACCAAACACACAAAGATTTAAACAACATTAAACATTATCAAATGAATCATATGTTGTACTATGCTTTAAGAAAAGTTGACATTTTAAATAGAGTACGCACAACATTAAAGAATGTGTCATAATCACATACAAAAGTTATTGTCATCAACGGTATAATATGCTTTTATAGGAAAAGAAAAAATCAAACTACTTAAAAGAAGGTAAATTCTCACAAGTCACATAATCAAGAATCTTACAACTTTAATTTGCACAACAATATATCAACGTTTGAGTGCAGTTTCGTTAATCAGTCAATAGACTTTCGTATGAAAAATATTTTAAGACAGTTAAATTGAGATACATAATTTATTAACGAAAACATACATACATGTACGTGTATTTTAAGATGAATTAGAAAATCATGGTTGAATGGTTTGGAGATATAAAAATTCGTTACTGAAAGGTATACCAAATTCAAATGTCTAAATGTTGGAAGTTTTTTGGATTTGGAATAAGCAAAGGATGTTTTCTAGTTACAAATATAGGAAATTTGAAAAAAAATTCTTTGACTATTCTTTCAATAAAAATATTAAAGGAAGAAAGAAAAAACAAAATATCAATTGGGCACATGTAACACAAATAAATTAGTATCATTTTATTCTATTCACATTTCTATATACTTTTTTTTTCAATCATTTATATACAACAAATATGCTTTTTTTTTTTTAATATATATTTGTTCTATAGCAATGTCATGATGTTATTGCCTAACCAATGATATTTGGATAAAATTTATATTAAAACATAATTTGAAAGGATTTAAGATATTTTCAAATAAAATCCTCCAGTAAGCATCAAAATCTAGAGAGTAGTTTTGTAATTACCTAAACAAATCAATTTTTAGTCGCTTTAGATTAAAATTTCGAGTTATATTTTCAATGCATTAAGAGTATTGATTTAAGTAATTTAATTAAAAGAAAGTTTGAAAGCTTATCTTTTTTTTAGTAGTTGTGAACATCACCAGGTTGGAGTTGGTTTTTCAATCAAACTAACCTTATCCACAAAAGAATACAAATCGTTGGTTAATCTATAGTCGATTTAGGGTCAACTTATACCTTTGAAAAAATTTTAAAAATATTTTTGGTTTGGATTTTTTCCAAATTGACACCAAGTGAACCTTTCCTTATCACTACCTGTCCATCTTCTATTAGGACAATTTTGGTTAGTTGACTCTTTTTTCGATCTATCATGTTCATCGCTAATTTCTTATAAAAGAAGTTCCACTTTTTTTCCTTTCGCAACAAGCTTAGATCGAATGGTTTTTTTAGTAGATCGAGAGTTTATAATACAATAACAAAATCAAGACTTAAAAGGTAATGTTTTATAAAATTGAATGTTATGTTTGGTTCATGATCACTCACCGTTTAATGTTTTATAAAATTATTTTTGAATCATGTGATCCAAACAATATAATTTTTTTAAAATCAACGTTTTCATGTTTATATCCTACCGAAAAGTTAAAATTTAAATTTTAAAATACATAATTTTCCTAATAAAAATAGTTTAAAATATTTATAAGCGTTCTAACTTTTTTGAAAATGTATCATCAATTACCTTTAAAACAATCGTTCAAGTTAGGAACAAGTTCATTTAAAGTTAAACACAAATCTAAAATTCCGTTGTTAGATTTTATATAGAACATATTCGAAAAAAACCATTTTTTTTAGAAGTCTTTACTATTTTCACAAATTCTATTTAAGATTGTTTTCATGTTCCTTACATGAACGAAAACACAATAATTGACAAATGGTTCCAAAATATTAAAACTATTTTAAAAAAGAAAAAGAAAAAATTGGTACCCAAGGTTTGATTGATATATTGAAGTTCCACCTTTATAAAATTTTTGATACCGACAAAATTTTTAGAAAACTTTATAAAATTGTTATAATAAGTAAATGAAACTTTGACTGTGGTTTTAATTAGACTATGATAGATCATTTTTAACCATCATTTTTATAAAAGTAAAAGTAAGAAAAAAAAAACAGCTATGTTAATCACAATTTGCATACTTGAATTTCGAAGACAATAAACAAACACAATCAATAACTATCAACATCTGATTCCTACGATTACAACATTATTGTAATTTATAACGAAACAAATTAACAAAGATGAGGTAAGTATTTTTGAAAATGTATTAAAATTTATTTAAGAAAAGAAAAGATACGCAATCTAGAGAGAGATCCAAAGGTCACAATCAATCAAAGAAACGCCCACTAGGAGAGGACAAATGCTATGGGAAGTGCCCAATCACATCACTCAAATATTTAATCAAACGGCTGATGAAATACCAAGTGGCTTACAATTCTACAAACAAATGCACATGATCCTAGCCTTATAAATAATAATAATAATACTAATAATAATAATAATATTTCTCTCTATTTTTCTTTTTTATATTTTTTAAAAATTAATTAGTTTTTATTTATTTATTTGGGTTTGAAAAGGAATGAGTGATGAGAGGAAAAAAAAAAAAAAAGTGTTTGATTTGACATGCTTTGGTCTTTTCTTGCAGTCTCAATTTATGAATTATTGCTTTCTATATGTTGCCTTCACCTTCCAATTCCATTTTACCTTTTTTTCACCTTTTTGGTAAAAGTAAAATTTCAGTACTTACTTTCTTTTACATCCAATTTTTATGCTTTTTAAGTGTAAAATTTCAACCTTTTTTCCCTTTTGGTGCTCAAATAAAAAAAAAATTATACATATATATATATATAATATATTTGTAACTTTAATCACCACATTTGCAAATAAAAGTTTTTCAGAGAATGTTTTCTTTTTTCTCCCTCATAAATGTTAATCCTCAGCTTTAGGAAGTATATAATATGGGCTTCTACGTGGATGTATGATGACATCTAGTTAGAAATTAAAATGATTATTGTATTTATTTAAGTGAAAATCAAACACTTTTATTTTTTAAAATTTTGTTTGCACAAAATTTAAATGGAATTAATTTCTTTATTGTAGTTAGTTTGGTTTAAGATGATAATAATGATAATACTAATAACGTCATATTGGAGAGTAGAAGTGTTTTGGAGATGTTTGTTGTTGCAATTCCATAAAAGGGAATTTGTAAATTAATTGAAAACAGCAAAATATTAAAATTAATTAGCAAAACTCATTAAACTCTTTTTACTCAAATTAAGTTTTTTACTACATAGTTTTTTTGTTTTATCCATAACAATTTCCTTATTTATATATATATATAATTTAATTTTAAAATAAATATTAATTTGAATTGGAATATTTTGTGACTATTCCATTCCCGAACAGCCCAACTGATTTCGTCAACGGGTAGAAATTAATACTCGCCCACTTGCTCTATATACTCATAAAACTAAGCAAGCTAAGAAGTTCACTTATCTCTACTCACATCATTATTTATCTCTAATTTCTTTTTGCCCTCTATCTAATTATCTTTATGATTCTCATTTAAAGAAAAAATTTAATAAAAAGAAGTATGTGATGTATTTGCTCCAAAATACATGTATTATTTTTCTTTCCAGTAAAAGAAATGAATTTCAAGACTCTCTTTCCATTTCATTGGTCGCTTTCGCCATTAAATAAATATTTAAACAATTAATGAATAATAATAATAATAAGAAGAAGAAGAAGAAGAAGAAGAAGAAGAAGTGAGTTAGGCGCGTGGAGAAGAGGAACAAATAAAAAGGCGTGAGAATATGATGACTATACAAACTATTTGGAGAGAGGGAGAGAGAGAGAGAGGACAAAGAAAAGGAAAGACTCTTAAAAAAACTTCACTTTCTAGAAAAAGGCCTTTTTTTCTATTTCTTAATTAGGAAAAGTTATGAATTGTTTGTTTACAAAATTTTATAAATAAATAAATAAATAATTGTTATGTGTAGGTCTGTACTTTTTCTTCCCCATTACTACTCATTCTTTTTTATTTCTTTTCTCATTTTCAAATCCATATTAAATTTCAAATTTTGGAACAAAAAAAAATGTTTAGTATTACCTCAAATTTACCTTTGTTGGTAAGGTAAATTTGCGTCATTTCTTACTTGTTTGTACAATCATTATTGCATATTACTTCTGATTCACTCAATTATTTTCACTGTTGTTGTTTTCATTCAAAAGATTTGTTGGATTACATTTTCATTAAAGTGTTTAAGCTAAGGAACTTTTATTATCTAACACATTTTTTTAGATCAAACTTAAAACCAAAGATTTTTCTTACAAGCTTTTAGGAATTATAAAGGTTACATATGTTACAAAATTGAAAAGATTTCAAATAACCATTGATATTAGAGCTAATTTTTAGTTTTAGATAGGTGCAAGCATGTTAATCATAATTAGGGAATCAAAGGTTGATGAGGTGAAAGTTGTGGTGGAAGGCATGACCGAGGTTTTCAAGTATTGGTTGGATTTGATTCTCCGGAGGTGATTAATTTATTGAATTGTGTTTGGACTTTGATTTGTTTGAAGTTGATTTTTTTTTTTTTTTTTTGCCTAATCTATTCATATCGATAATTTTTGTAAGATTTTTAGAGAGGATAACAAAACTGGTCACAATCTTGGCTCTTTGTCCTCCTCTTCTTAATCCTCTTTGGTATGGAAAGCCACCTTTCTTGTTTTTGTTCTTCCCAGAATTCTGGAAGGGGTGTGATTGGTTGGTTTTTGGTTTTTATTGTTTGTTTTTTTAGAAAAACATTTTGTTAAAATTTTTGAGTTTTGGAAAAGTTATTTCATGACAAATTTGAGTAAAGGAATAAAGTTGATAACTTTTAACTAAATTCAATAGTTTAATTTGACATAGTCGTAAATTTCTAATATGATCTTATATAATGTGATATGCTCTAAACTTTGACATTCTCTCTTTAAATTTTATTTTAGTGAAAATTCATTTATTAGGTTTTGAAATTATTTCTAAATAGTCATTGAATTTATTGACATGATTAGAGTATTTTTGGAAAATATTATATTATTCTTATATATTCTTTATTTTAGTGTGTTTTAATATGGTTATATATATGGTTGTAATATTTTATTATTATCAATCAATCATCAATAAAATACCGATATTTCATACAATCTAACAGAATTAATTTTAACCACTTGTTGACTAACGAAAAAGTAATATGACATGTTGAGTCGACAACTATTATTGTTTTTTTTTGGATGAAGTAGCTCCTTCTCTCCTCTATCTCCTCCATCAGTCCACCAAACCCTAGTTCGAGAGTTGGTTAAACATTCACCGATGATCTTATGGAAATGTCCAAATAGAAGAGGTAGTTATTTATGTACAGTCAGAAAGAGAAATCACTTGAGTTTCATATATAATTTGTCAACTCAACTATCACATTATATTTTCATTAGTCAAACAAAGATCACAATTAACCTCAACTTCATTTAGAACCATTTTCCAAACCTTTCATAAATTAAATTTTCCATTTTTAAATTTCAGGGACAAAAAAATCACTAATCTCCAACCTTATGAACTAAAAATGAACCTATTTTCTATTATAATAATATATATGTTAAATTAATTACAAATTTGTATCCATTGAGCTTCAAACTTTGATTTGCAGATTAAAATTTAAAATTTAAAATCTAAAATTCAAAATAAAAGATTAGCAGATCTATGATCATATTCATATTTTAATTTTTTGAGGTAATATTTTTTTTTATATAATTTAAAATTTTATTAAATAATTGATAGAATAATGGGAATAACCAAAACAAAACTTTGAAACTGCAAAAAACAAAAATGAAACAAACTTTGTATTCAAACCATATATTAATTGTCTTTTAATTAGGCAATAAGAGGGTTCCTTAAGTAAAGTAAACTCAATTAATTTTTACATTTCGCGGGATGAGAATTCATTTTAAGAACATCGCAACTAAAACCAAATACTTTTTTTTTTTTTTTTGTCGAATCTAAAAATACGTATTATCAATTTATGTTATTTTCTTATTCTTGAATAAAAGTTTGCTGATTGTTTATAGTGCGTTCTTCGATTAATGAATTTTAGTTAAAAAAAAAATCGATAAGAATTTGTTTGATAATAGTTTTGTTTATTTTATAAAAAAATTATGCATGTTTTTTTTTAAATTTCATATTAACGTTTTAATTTCACGTTTTAATAAACAAAGTTAAATATGAAAAACACAATAAAAGTTTAGGTATGTTTTGCAATGTGAAAATCATGATCGAAAAGTCGAACGATTTCAACATAAATTTGTGTGATTTGTAACTAAGTATATTGTTTTATTATTATTATTATTATTATTATTATTATTATTTTGACTTCATTTTATATTTGAAATTTTAGAAATAATACTTCCTTTTTATTCCCAAACTTAAAAAACAATAAGTATTATGCATAACATAAATACATTTTGAGAGATAATTAATGCAATTAAGGAATTTTATATATTGAGAATAAGTCTTCAACTTGGAGCGATGTGAGGGTGTAAGTTTACATATTCTTTTTAAAAATTTTAATATTAGCTTTGGTGTTTAATAAAGGTTGCAAAACTACCTTTAACATTATTCTGCATGCATTAACATTTTAATTACACATTAGGTCCTAATACAAATGTTGGAATAACTTGAAATGATGTCATAGTATCTTGTCCTAATGTCCATCGTCGTGCTATTTTAGGTCTCAATCATCATCCACCATTTAAGTAAACAATTTTGGTTGACTAGCCATATCGGTAATAAAAAAAATCACACTTCTCGTTGTTTATTAGTATAGATAAATATACCTATTTATTAATGTGTGTATATATTTATTTGGGTCGAGAGATTCAATTTTTTTTATCTTTTTTTGAAAGGGAGATTCAAACTTCTATCTTCTCATGATACAAAGTTTATTTAATAAGTTTAATAAAAACCACAAAACCTAAATAAACTTTGTATTATGACAAGGTATATGTTCGACTCGTGTTTCTCTTGTAGACAGAAAAATGCTGTTTTGATTATTCTTTGAAGCATATGGAATTTGCAAAATGGGATTTTCTAACCTGAACTCATTTGTTACGAGGATTGAGTCGTTTTATTTTGGATTTCGATGAGGTGGAGGTTTCTTCTAGAGTGGTTGATATGTTGTCGGCATCCATTCTCTCTCATATCCCTTCTACCTTTGATCATCTATGATTACTACACTGGTCGCATCAACAGGGAATAACATAACCTAAAAGAGAGCGTAAGTATGCTTCAAGCACACACAATGTTAGAGTTATTGTGCTAGATTGGGCAGGTATAACAACTCATAATTGAAGTCGATTATGATGCTTCGATGTTATTAAGCTCTTCTCAAAGGATAAGTTTTTTTGGTTGTAAAGATCCTTGTTAAAGTTATTTACTTCTAACCATATTCCTCAATAGATCAATAAAATCATTCATATTTTTAACGATTTTAAATCGTCTCAAAATTACTCTTCACTCTTAAAATATGTTTTTCTATATCATTTCTTCCCCCTTTTAAGATAAGGTGGTGGATGCATAGGTTGGTTTGTTTGCTCTTCTTCCCAATCTGGCCCAAAAAAATGTTTTACTTAAGTTAATTCAACCATCATTTTATAATTAATAAACTAACTAAAGAGACGTTTGATTATCGATAAAATCAAAGATTTGAGTTGAGTTGGTTTGATTTAGTAATAATTAAAGGAAAGTCAATGGAAGAGTTGAAACGAATAAAGATGTGAGAAATATAAGTTGATGTAAATAAAAAATTAGTAAACCTCTTTGATTATTGGTGGAACAAACAAGAGATTCGTTTTTTTTTTTCCCCATCTAACCTAACTCTTTCAAATTATTCAAGTCGTTAAATATCCATTATCGGAACGAAAAAAAATTTAAGCTAAAAGAATAAAAGATTGAAAGCTGATCTGGCCATGTCATATCAATTTCTAATCTAAAGATTTCAAGTATAGTTTGCTCTACTTTTAAACAACTATGTGTGTGTGTATATATATATATATTTGTGTTCAACTACACCCATTCTTAATAAAAATATATTCTATTCTTTTTCTTTCTTTTCTTTCTTTCTTTCTTTCTTTTTTTTTTTTTTTTTTCTGAAAAGAGAATCTTTTAAGATTTTAAAAAGATTTACTTTCTTTGTAGATACATAAAAAGAGAATATATCTCTTTTCGGAAAGGAAACCCTTCAAAACTACACAAACTCACTTCAATGGCTAACCATTTTATTCTCTCTTTTTCGTTTTACAAAATTATGTTCTTTTACTTATAAGCATTAATTTTAATACAATATAATTTCCACTCATTCATAAAAAGTTCTTTTTCTTTCCTACAACAAAAAATCTCAATGCAATTATTCTTACAATTTTTTTTACCACTAAAATATACAAACTGATCAACTTTAGAGATGTTTAAACGATTCTCTTACGATTTCTGTATTTTGAAATTATTTTTACCTTTCGAAAATTTTTGCTTTTGCTTTGTTGTTAGAATAAGGTGGAAACTAATGTAGGGATTAATACGTAAAAATGGGAGGATAGATGTGACATTGTTTATAACATTATTAGCATAAATTGATGTGACAATTAATATATGTATAAATTTATTACGTAAATGATTTTAACTATATATATATATATATATATTGATCGTTTGACATGAAAGAAATGACAAAAATTTATCTCGTTTATGGTTGTAAATAATTTCACACACATGCTTTATGTGTTTTTTTTTTTTTTGGTATTGATCGTTCTATTTTAAAGGAAAACATTTTTATGAAATAATTTTGAAATTCAAAAGTAAAAACAAAACATTTCAAAGTTTAAAGGCATAATTGAAATAATCAAAGTCGAGAGTTGAAGAGTTTTTATAAAGTTGAGCCTAATTTAAGAAAATGTTTTTCTCTCTCTGTTGACGTTCATTTAGAACAATCCAACATTTGAAAAACATTCATACTTCTTATAAATAGTTGTTCTTTTAAATATAAAATAACTATTATATATGTTCATTCAATTATAGGAAACTATTTTTACCTTTTCAAGAAAGGCATCGAAAACCATTTTGGAAATGGCTAACAAATAAATAAAGAAAATCTGAAAAAGCCTAAAAATGCAATATATATATCTCTATATCTTTATTCTTTTAAAGTTAAAGTATTACCTTCGACTTTCTATCGATACTATAAAATTATATTTAGAGTATAGACATGAATATTTTGAAAGAAAATTGATTAAAAACAAAGTAGTGATGATTTGAAATAACATGACAATCTCTAGTTCAAAGTTTTAGTTTCCATCTAAATTTTTAACAATTTGTACGTCAAAACTAGTTTTGAAATATAAACAAAAGAGAAATAGTAATATAGTAATTTTTCTAGACAAAACAAGAAATTCGAGAGACGATTTGTATTTTTTTTTAAAAAAATAAGCAAAATATTGCAAATAGGAAAAAGAGTAGTAAACTAAACTCAATGGGTGTGTCAAGTAAAGAAAGAACATAAAGGGAAGAAATTAGTGGGTATACTAAGATAGGGGAAGCAAAAGAGAGAAAAAAAAATATATCAATAATATGCTTTAAACATCTAATAAAGTGGAACAAATAGTAATAAGTCTACCCCCACCCAAAAAAAACCCTACTTTTTATTTGAAAGTTTAGGACTTTATGGAGATAAGATTAGGGCTTTTGAGTTGATGTGACACCATTTTGAATGTGATGAAAAATAAGAAGACATAATAGGGTTTGTGATCAAAAGAAAAAAAAAAAGAAAAAAAAATTGAAAAAACAAAATGGGATTTTGTCTATGGCATTTGGGGGGACCTATCACACTCATTTAGAAAGAGAGTGTGATAGGGAATTCAATACAAATACATTACAATTGAATAAAAAGCTTTGAAAGATGCTTAATGAACATATTCAACCCTCCACTTGATTGTGTGTGGCTCTAAACAATTTTACTTACTCCTTCTTCTTTTTACTAAAATATCTTTGATTTTTTAATATAATTTTCTTTTTATTTATGCTGACGTTCTTCATTGATATCTATTAAATTTTATCGAATAAATATTTTTCTTGCGTAATACATTATTTCTATACACGTAAAAAAATAATAATTTGAATTCGAATCGATGCCACTTGAGATTCTGCTATACATATTGGGAGTATAGGTTCTTATTGCTCATAGACACTACATTCATAGACTTGTGGGGGGTCATTGTCTTTGAAGCTTTCGAGAGTTTGTCAATCTATTTGCAACATACTAGGATTGAATTTGATTGCTTGAAGGTGGTGAAGTTGCTAAACGGGACACAATTATTGATCTAACTAAAATATCTCTTTTCACAGATTAAGCTAAGGTCTTGACACATGGTATGGAGGAAGTATCGTTTGTTCGTCTCACAATGTTACGACACATTCATTTACAAAAAGGACACTTAACAATAGTATACCTTTTGTGATTCTTTTCTTTTAACCCAAAGTGGTTATTTTGAATGATCTCTTGTAATACAATCCTTTAATTTGTTTGACCTTTTAAGAAAATAATAATAATAATCAAGGATTCTTTTTAAATAAATAAATGACTTCAATTATTATATATTTTTTGTTCTATTGATTTTGAAGAGAGAGGTTTGTGATCTAAATTATTTTGAAATTGAAAAAGGGTATGAAGAAGAAAAGTAGTGTACAAAAAAATAATTTGGCATTTAGTGGGGATTATTTTATGGAATGGTGTTTTAAGTTATAGCTTTCCACATGTCAATGAATCCCTCATGGAATACACAAATTTCATTCCATTTCCCTTTCATCCAAACTCACAAAACTATTTCAAAAATGCTCTATTTTTACACCCACTCCTTTTTTTTCTTCTCTCTTTTTTCTTTTTTATAATATATAATAAATCTATCGATAATAATTTTTATCGCTAATCAAATCTTTTAACAAAATAATCAATCATTAATAAACTCTAAGAATTGTTTTTAAAATTTGTTAAATCGGCTAAATTTGTTTAGTTTGATACTGTTAATACTTTGAATTTGATTGTTATATCTACAAATATACTTACAATCGAGTGTGAATTGTTTTCTTAGTGTTTTTTTTTTTATTGATGGGATATGATTATTTACTTTTTTTTTTTCATTTTTTGTTCTCAATATATGGACCAAATGAAAGCCCATATTCAACAATATTGAGTTAGGATTCAAAAGCCCAAATTTTCAATCAAAGAGTCCAACCCAAACTTAAATTCACTATACATAATAAAGAGAACTTTAAATTATTTTCTATCTTTTCTCAAACACATGCTTTGTTGTTATTATTATGATTCTATATTTAACAAATTTTGTTTTTTTTGAAATTCAATGTCCTTTGATATAGTTTGTTTACTTTCAAAATATTCATTTTGGTTATTTGTTTTTAATCTTTCTTTATTTTGATTTCTATACTTTGAAAATGTTCATTTCTGCTTCTTGTACTTAAAAAATGTTTGTATTAGTTTTTCGTTTTTATTTTTTTTATTGCATTAAATAGAGACTAAAAAGATCGATTTTTAAAAGCTTTGAAATCAAAATGAACAAAAATTGAAAGTATAGTGATGAAAATGAATTTAAAAATATAGAGAACAAAATGAATCAACGTTGAATGTATAGAAAAAACCAAAAATTAAAAACATAAAATCCAAAACACTATTTGAACCCATATAATTCTTTATCAATGATTTAATTATATTTTCTAAGATATATTTTCATTATTTAGATTTTTAAAAAATTATGATAAAATAAAATCTTAGCCCAAAAAATAATTAAGTTTGAAATATGGATGTCGATAAAAATAACAAGGTTCCAATTTTATAAAAGAATTGAGAAAAAATTATGAAAATTGATAAAAATTAATTGCTGTAATCAATTAGTGAAATATTAATTGCAACTCAATAAGATATCGTTTTTAACGATGATTTGTATAAATTAAGACAAAGACACGCACCTTAACATAGAATAGTTTCCATACCTAAAAGCAAGAGATTGAGCAACGTATAAAGAAAACAATACATAACAACACAAAGTCATTCATATTTTAGAAATATATGGATCCTATTGCCACAATATTCAATGGCAGAGATCCACATCAATTCAACAATATATCAACGATTATATTGAATTGCCTAAATAAAAGATTGTTGATAAATTAATCGACTATAAATTATAGATTTTGTGAAAAAGGATGTTACCCCGATATTTTTATCGGTTACTTGCTTTTATGGAATGTTTTGGCGATAATTCAACAAAGTATTTTGATAATTTCATCTTTGGTTGAAAATGACTTTTACACGTGAAACTATACAGTTGACGTGTACTCAATGCTACAAAACTTGAAAAAGAAAAACTTAAATTAGCTAACCTAACTAATTTATTTAAAAAAAAGCCATCAAAATTTCTTCAAAAGAAAAAAAAAAGTTAAATTTTAGGTCCTTCAAAATTTTGAAATTTAAACATTTCGGTTAAAATTTTACACAGTACTCTGACAAATATATTTAACCTATATTATTGTATCGTGATCCATCATAAATAATATGTAATATTTTGCTATATTTTATAAATATATATTTTGTTTGATTTGATTACATTGGAACTAAACCTAAAATAAATTATATTTTTATACTTTCTTGCATTGATCCCAATGAAATTGACTTATTAGAGAAGTAATTAACCCTAAATATTAGTAGTGATAAAAGAAGAAAATAATAAGAATAATAATGATAAAGAATAAATAAAAGAGGAAGCTTAGCTGGATGTAATGTGCCACCCATTCCTTTTTCCACTCTCTTTACAAACAACTAATTCTTTTCTTCAATGAAAATCATATAACCTTAAATCCCTTTTTAGATCCATTTACTTTTCCATTACATTATTTTATCAATAATTTTTCCTATTTCCTATTATCTTTTGTTGTAATAATGTCTCATCTCATCTATCATAATCTTCTTACATGATTTAATATCTACAAAAAGTTTGAAAACATTTAAACCATTAATGAAAATCTCTTAGAGTTGACCTTATAATATAACACAATAAATTCCCTTCAATTATTAAGGAAGAAAAGTAAAATCTTTTTAAAGGTAATTATAATAGATAACAATTATAAGAATGATGATCAAGTGTGTAATAAATGATAGATTTTTATAGTCTATCAATGATAGACTTTGTAAATATAAGTGGAATATATATTAACTCAATGATTAATATATTTATCCAAATTAAATATATATTTAAGTTAAATCATTGATCGTGTAGTTTAATTATTATTCTAACAAATTGAGTTTTTAAACCAATTTTGTACCTTGTTTTTTCTTCTTTAAATTATTGTTAAATAGAAAAGGTTCGATCTCTATTGAAAATTTTAAATTGTATAATCAACACAAATAAAGTACCTTTCCTAATGGTGTTTGGTAAAAAGATGAATATAATTATAGTTTATAATTTCTTATATATAAGACAAGATACTGACTATTTTTTTTTTTTTTGTTTGACAACGCGTAGATTCAACCTCTTGTCAATAAAAAAATATATGTTTTAACTAGTCGGTGAGTTGTGCTCCGGTTAACATATAAAAAAAAATATATATTTTTCAACTATTAATATTTGGTCATATATAACATCCCAATTTACTATGTTTTTTGGAAGCTAAATATAAATATAATACTTCTATACAAGGGTAAAATTGAGAAGTTTCCCTATAATGTATATACATTTATTTTTCATTCATGACATCTTACTTATTTTGAACAATTATTGCATGGAAACTTGAAGTTCAAGTTTATTAGAATGCCATAAAATTAAAAATGTTCACTTTGTTGCATAACCTGTTAGGTTTGTTGTAATATAAAATATTGTACAATAAAGTTTTCATTAAACCATCTTTGTTTAACTTAAACATTTTATTATTCTTAGATTATACCATTAAGAACCAAATCAAAATACAATAATAACAATAGCAATAATAATAATAATAATAATAATAATAATAATAATAATAATAATAATGTGTGAAGCTTAAGGTACCAAAATATAATTTACATCACTAACATACAAAAAATCAAAGATTCCCGTGTATCCCTACCCTTTTCAATAGGGATATTTTATAATAATTATTACTAAGAAAATGGAAGATAAAAATAAAATAAACAATTCAACTCTGAAGCTTTGAGAAATTTGCGCTCCATTTTTGAAATAGACAATGCCTGTGATTTAACAAAGCCTCACTCTCAAAACAATCTTGGTTTTATGCTCCTCATCTTCTTCTCCTTCTCTTCTTTCAAATCCATTTTTTCCTGATAGTGGAATTGTTCATTCAGATTTCTGAATAAACTCATAAACTTCCATCATTTCTTCTTCAATGAAGGATGAAGGGGGAGGAGCATGATAATTCTGTCAATCTGGAGAGGCCGTCTCCCAAATGACATCAGAACTTGTGATTCTTGTGGTTGTCTTGATAACTCTGCAGCTGCATTGGGCTGTAGATGCCCTCGGTTCTGCCTCCACTGTCGCCGTTGCATATGGCACCTCCACCGTCTGCGGTATTTCTGCAGGTAAGAAAAGCCAGAGAATTCAATGCTATAGAGGAGATCAAGTGATCTCCATTCTACCCCAGGTCTCCTTTCAAGCAATCTCTGGAGGGCAGAGCTTCTTCTGTGGTCTTCGAACTGGCGGGTTCAGTCTTCATTGTTGGGAGACTGATGCCGGATTTTCGAATCGTAGTTTTCAACCTAAACGTATTTACTACAGCATCAACTTCCCATTGACTGATCTGGCTGTTGGTGATGCTCAAGTTTGTGCAAGAGAGGTTAGCTCCGGTAAAGTTATATGCTGGAGGGGATCAAACAGAGTAGGGTCTTTATTTCCTTCGCCTGATCCAGCATTGAACTTTCAAACAATCACATCTGGAAGTGGGTTTTCATGTGGGATTTTGAAGAACAAAACCGTATGGTGCTGGGGGAACAATGGAATTGGATCGAAGATTCAATCTCAGTTTGGGAATCTGCCAATGGCAAGCTTAGTCGCTGGAGAGTCTCACGTCTGTGGATTGACTGCGTTGGGCGGTGTTTTAGTATGCAAAGGAAACAACAACGGTGGCCAATTGGAGGTTCCTTCCAATTCAGCTCATGAATACTCAAACCTTGCATTGGGGACGAGTTTCACTTGTGCAATAAGGCAAGATAATGGAGTGGTTTCATGTTGGGGTGAAGGAGCAAATAAACTCAACATTGAAAAAAACATCAATGTAAGTGTTTCATATGAGCTAATCACAGCAGGATCTTACATGTTATGTGGGTTGAAAACAAATAATTTGACAATAATGTGTTGGTCCAAAGCCAACAACAAGTCACCTGTTCTTCTTCCATTGGGAATGATAATCCCTGGGCCTTGTGTTCAAGATTCTTGCAGCCGCTGTGGCATCTATCCAAATTCAGCATTCCTCTGTGATGGGTCTGGAAATATTTGCAAATCTTGCCAGAGAGAGCTCCCATTTGCAGTGCCATTGCCAACGAGTCCAAATTCTTCATCAAACCCAGCTTCCTCTTCACCTACAAAAGCCAGAAACAGGCTCACCACGGCACTTCTCATAGTTGGAGCAATTGGGGCTTTAGCAGGAACTTTCACCATTTTGTTCTGCATATCGAATTGCTTAACTTCTCGTTCTTCCTGCAACACAGCAAATAATCAAGAACAGAACATAAATCAACTATCCCTAATAGAACATTCCTCCGCACGGGCATTTTCTCTAATGGAGCTTGCTGTTGCAACAAACAACTTCTCCTCCGAAAACAAAATAGGAGCAGGAAGCTTTGGAGTGGTTTACAAAGGGAAGCTCACAGATGGAACAGAAGTAGCTATCAAAAGAGGAGAAACCAAAAATGACGAGAAAACAGAAGACCCACAAGAGAAGCAAAACGCATTTTGTTCTGAACTAACAACAGTACTGCGGCTTAATCACAAACACTTGGTGGGCATGGTGGGTTATTGCCAAGAAAACGACGAGCGCCTCCTAGTTTACGAATACATGACAAACGGTTCTCTCCATGACCATTTACACAACAAAGATGGGGTATTATTAAATACATGGAACATAAGGATAAAAATCGCATTAGATGCAGCCAGAGGAATCGAGTACCTTCACAATTACGCAGTCCCACCGATAATCCACCGAGACATCAAATCCTCCAACATACTACTGGACGGAAATTTCACAGCCAGAGTGTCCGATTTCGGATTGTCGTTAATGCGACAACCGGAAACTTCAATGGAGAGCGCCGTTGGCGGTACAATCGGGTACATTGACCCGGAGTACTACGTATCGAAGATTTCAACGGCGAAAAGCGACGTGTACGGATTAGGGGTTGTACTGCTGGAGCTTTTGACGGGGAAGAAGGCAGTGTTTAGAGATAGCGAAGGTGGGGGTCCGGTGACGGTGGCGGAATATGCGGTGGAGCGAATTGGGAGAGGGGAGCTATGGAATGTTGTGGATAAGAGGGTAAGGGGAGCAGAGATGAAGGAAGTGGATGCAGTGGAAATGGTGGCGTATACGGCGATGCATTGTGTGAAGTTGGAGGGAGAAGAAAGGCCGAATATTGGCGACATTGTTGAGAATTTGGAGAAAGCTGTTGGTCTTTGTAATGGCGAACTCCGTGACAGTTTCTAACACCATTGATTCCTTTTCTTCTTCTTCTTCTTCTTCTTGGTTTGTTCTTCTTTTCCATTTTATTTCATAATATTTATTTATTTTGAGATTTTTTTTTGGATGGATTACAAAATCGTTGGAAAACAAATTTGAAAGTCTTTTCCAAACGATAATTTGAGTTCTGTGTTTTCGTTGTTAGATTTGTGCATTTATATGGACTTATTTTAGGTATAACAAACATCTCCATTACAAATTTAAATATTATTATTAAACTATACTCATATTACCATATTTTTAATATTATTGATTTTAGTATTTGTTGACTTAAATAATTATTGTTCAGTGCCCTTACCAATTTTTAAAGGGAAATTGCATAACATAGTTCAAAAATTTTAGGAAAAAAAATACTTCATATCACATTTTTTTACGTTGACAAATATTATGGTTATCATGGAATTATCGAACGACTATCAGATGTTATCAGAGGGCTATTGATTATCTGCTTTTAAATTTGCTACTTTTGCAATTAAAAAATGTAATTACACGGCTTCTGTTTTCATAATTTTTTTTACTATTTTTGCAAAAACACCATTTTTAAATTTCGGTTTAGAGTAAAGATTTTTTTTATTAAGGAAAAAAGTTTAGAGTGACATATAAAAAGAATGATTATATTAGATAACAATAATGATAATTAATCAACCATTTCTTTTCTTATGAATTTTAGTTGTTAATTGGTAGAAAAATGAATCACACTGTATATATATAAAACAACTTATTACTTTTAAAAGTTACTTAGATTAGATCAACTGAGAAAGTAAAAAGAAAGATACAATTTTTCGTGAAGAATATATAAGATGAAAAAAAATAATAAAAATGGTTATTAGTTAGAGGTTAAAAGAGATTTGTCGGTTGATATAATGACTTTACTATCAATCTCGAAATTAGATGTTCGATTTTTTCAAAAGAAAGGGAGAGGCTAAATTTGTGGTATGAATCCTCCAACTACTATTACTATAATAAAACAAAAATCAAAAGTTAAAGATCAAACACAAGAAAAGAAATGTAAGAATCGATAATATTTTGATAATATTAATAAACCAATCTTAAGGGATGGGTGAAGTTGGAATTTTCAGTTGAGTTTGAAATATGTAGTTAATATGTTAGAAAAAAGAAAGATACAATTTCTCGATAGTTACTTTTTAAGTTGAGTTACTTGAGACCGATTTATAAAGCTAATGAATCAAATACTCAAAATTTCATTTTAGTTAGAGGCGAACGTGATAGATCAAAAGATCAAGTTGACCAACTAAAATCGATCATACCAAAGACAATTAGTTGAAGATAAGAAGAGGTTTGGTTGGTTTTAGTTTGACAAAAATTTAAACCGACAAGATTTTTTTAAAAAAAGATCAACTTAAAACAACCCAAAACTACAAATCGATCGACCAATGGTTAGTTTGTACTATTTCATGGTTGAGATCGGTTTGAACATTTACCAAATCAACCATAGTTGATTCGGTGTGATTAATGGATATTCACCCTTCATATTTGTCGTAAGACTTTATTCCAAAACTTTTAAAAGGTTGATTTTAATGTGATTGAATCAATAAAAGTATAGTAAATTCAGTCTTAATTAAATTATTTTTTCATATAATTAATATTCACTTGCTCGAAATTCATCATTCATCAATATAAGAGCTTTTAAATCATGTTTATATCAATATACTTGTCCACATACTTGAAGCTAATCCATAAATTTGTCAAAATCAAAATAATCTTTCAAAATAAAAATAGTAATGTTTTTTCTTTTCCATTTTTCTTCTTCTTTATTATTAATGTTGAAGAGTTATACTAAATGCTGCAAAAACGATGAAAATCAATTAGGGCGGGTCTTTGATATTTAAAATGAATGTAGATATACAATATAATTTTGAACCACTATAATCTCATATTGTATTCATTTTTCTACTCTTTGTTTTTCATTTATCAATTTTGTTTGTCCGTAATTGTTCTAGAAAATCAACAAAAACTATAGAGACTATAATAGTTATAAAAGTTGAGATAGAAAAAGTTAAAGTTAGCTGTTAAAATGAAATATAAATTAGGGTTTTCTTTTTCTTTCTTGTCTTTACCAAAGGAGGAATAGAACATCAAGTTTTATTTGATAATAAAAATTAAAATATCAACAGAATACATATATCAATACGAATATTATTTTTGTTAAAATTATTTTTACTATCGAACTAACATTATGACATGTTAAAGATCTTCGTATTGAAATTATTAAGTTAGGTGTATAGATTGAAGGATAGCATACAAACGCAACGGAAACAGGATCGAAAAATTACTCTATATGCAGCTAAACACTCATGCTTAAGACAACCCTAATTACAAAGATTAGGGTTTAAAAAGAAATTCTTTACTTTTGAAGCTCCCTAAATTTTCAAACCTTCTCACGATTACACACTCAGAATCACCACCAGAATTCACCCGCTATACTCAGGACTAAGAACCAGGTCGTGGCACCCATCAAATGAAAGAATTTTAGAGAGAAAAATGGAATGAAGTTTTTGATAAAATTAGCCAAAAAACCATCATCCTGCTCGAAGAAAATGAACTATTTATAACCTAATTACATGCATAATTGCATGTAATTAGTTAGCTAATTTTTCAACACTTTGTATTCCACTAACATTTAGTGGATTTACTCACCATTCCATTTAATGGGATTTTTGTATATTCCCATTAATTTTAGTCAAGGGCAAAATGGTCATTTGACCATTTTAGTCAAAGTCAAACTTTGAATTTTTGACTTTTCAAGTCAAAAGTCAACATTTTTACTTTTTACGATTTTGTTTATTTTGACTAATTTGGACCTTCCGAGTATCAATCCACATTCATTTTCTTGATATTCAAATCACATTTGAATCATTCCAACATGTTGTTCTAAGTTGATTCCGTATGAGCTAGTAGGGGAATCTAATGGACCTATAGATCATGGGCTTCAACAATCCGAGATTAACTGACTAAACCCTTTTAGACCAAGCTAATCAACATTCGTTAACTAACGAGTCATTCCATTAAAGTCTCGTAGCTGCACTTCCCTCACTATAGATATATTTCTGTCAATATGATATAACCATAATCAGTAAGTTAATCCTTCACAGGTTGTTCGTGACCTCGACTGGGTCAAAATACCGTTTTTACCTCTGAGATTACATCGTGTTTCTTAAGTCCCATTGATCTACTATTGAACATTTGGTTTAAGGTCCAACCTATAAACCGAATCCCTCTCAGGCCAATGAGAGGTTGGGGCCCTATGTTCAAGACTTGGATTCTTAAGGGAACAACCTATCTCTTAACCCTAAAGCGGGTAGGAGTGAATTCCATCTTGCACCCTATGATCCCAACTATTCACCTGATCTTATCCCTGAAATGGGAGGCTTGTTGGGCCAACGCTAATGAGTTGCCTTCACCTATGCAAATCTAAGGATAATCTCATGTGAACAGAAGTTCACAGTTAGCTCAGGATTAAGATTAAGTTACCTAGGTCATCAATAAACGAGATAATCAGTTTTAAATAGTAAACGACGTTATTACGTAAAAGTGACTATTTCATGGTTCTGTCTTGTGTAAACCTTTTACATAGAATGTCCCCAACCTTTTACATAGAATGTTCTCTCTTTCATGTCTCTACATGAATGATTTAGAATTACATCGTTTGTATTATTTACAAAGAGGGATGCATCGATAGTATTTCAGAATAAAGCGCCCAACCTTTAATCATATACTATAGACTATTTAGACTATTTACTCGAACTTAATCTATGTTTATGTCCCTACATAAAGTTCAAGTTTACTGAAAAATAGTCTTGTGATCTATATTTATTGGTTTTAAGAATATAATTTTCAAATTCTCAATAACGACTTTATTTAAAAAAATATGATTATAAACTACCCAACGTAGATGAGTATTTTTCTCAACATGAATATATACTATTATATCCAAAAATATTTAATAGTTGTTTTCCATTTCAATTCGGTGCTTATTTTAAAAATATAGGCAAAGAAAAAAAGAAGAGAGAAAGAAATAAATAAATAAGAGTAGTTAAGATAGCATTTTCCAAAACATTATATCTTAGTTATGTTAAAGAAAATTATATATTATTGAGACTTACTTAATGCAATGCATTATCGAAACAAAAATTGTTTGGCTGTCATTTGCTATTTGCCAGATTTTATTTTTAAATCATATTTATTTTCGTTGTTGAAATTTCAAAATAAAAACATTTAAAATTATTCAACTTTAACTTTTCGAGAAAACTATGTTCAAGAAGAAGAAATAAAGATAATATTTTAGCTTTTATATATATATATATATATATATATATATATATATATATATATTAGTTCTTGTTTAATTTTTGAATATGATGTTTTAATCAATTTTATTATTTCCTTTTACAATATTCTTCTCTTTTTATATTTAGGTATTAACTTTTTGGAGATTCTTTTTCAATATTTTTAATTTTTATGTATTCATGGATGTGGATATTTTTTTTATTATATTAGTAATTTCTTTCAATAAAACATACAAAATAAATAAGAAAAAACATTATGCGAAAATATGTTAGAAATAGCATATCTTTTAAACTAATTTAAACAAGATATAATATTTAGGAGAATTGTTGAAAATAATAAATTTGATAAAATATTTACAACATATAGCAAAATTTCAGATTCTATTATAATAAACATTATTAATAAATACCGATATGCTTTTATCACTGACATTAATAGATAGTGATAGAAGTCTATCAGTTTCTATCTATTTATAGAATTCAAAATTTTCTATAGTTTGTAAAAATTCTCAGAATAGTTACTTGTTAATATATATATATACATATTAGTTTTTATATTCTTTTTTTATAAATTTTGGTAGACGTTGACTTTTCCTCCATACCATCAACGATATCTTATTGGATATTTTGGTTGACATCAATATTTTAAAACACATGCATTTTCTTAGTTCAAACTTTTACTATTTTTTCCATCTTTAATTTTGAGTTCTCTCTTTCAAAGAAACTAAAATTGTGAATTTTCTTGACTTTTATAATATAAATTTATTATTGCAATATTGTAGTTTTAATCTTCGAAAAATGTTGAAGAGGATCTTTGCCACAAAAAGACGACCCCATCTTGTATGATGGGTGACATAAAATGTTCTTTTTTTTTTTTTTTTTTTCCATTGAATCACAAATGACACATCAAACTTTTTGTAAATTCAAAGATTATCATGAACATGATAAATACTTAGTAAAATTGTAAATTGTTAATCAAGTCCTATAGTTGGAAGAAAATTAAAATTTAGTTCCATATAGTTTATAATGAGAATTTAGTTATTATGACTTTATTTATTTTCTTTTAATTTTTTTTGTTTGAATTTGTTTTTTTTTTTATTTCATCTTTCTTTTTTAACCTCCTTTGCATTTTACACTTTGATTTTTTTTCCCTTTCTTTTTTATTTTCGTATAGTCATTTTCTCATTTTTTTATAAGTTATTTAATATTTTTATTCACTCTAGAAAAAGAATAAATATTTAAGGTAATTAGAATAGACTACAATTTTAAGAATAATAATTAAGTGCATAGAAACATTTTAAAAATTATAAATTTATAGCAAAATCTATTAATGATAGACTTTTAATAAAAGTCTATCGATAATAATAGACCAATATTTTCAAACATGATTCATTCGTGATAGAGTTCTATCATTAATAAACTTTGATACATCTTGCTATATTTACATTTTTTAACGTTGCAATATATACATGTAATTTAAATCTAATTGTTATATTTGCGATTATATCAAATATTTATTATTATGTAAAATAGAATAATTACTATTCTAAAGAAAAATATTAGTAACGTAATTAGTAATTTTATAATTCATTTATTTATTAGTAAATAGTTAAGCAAAGGAAAAAAAAAAATAAAAAAAAAATACACATGTGAGAAGAAAGAAAAAAACAAAGTTGACAAATACACCGTTCCTTTTTTGGTTGATTCATTATTTTCTAGATGGTTCTTCAAGAAACGACAACGAATGAGTTGTTAAATTTTTATTTTGTTATTTAATAGATAAAGGGACACCTCACAACAAAATTGTCTCTTCTTCGAAATTTAATCATTGTATTACACTAAAAAAAGAGTTTTTTTTTTAAGAATACTCTATTTTAATAGATAAATTTAAAAATTATAATATTAAAAAAATGTTCTCACCCATAGCTCAATTAGTATACTCTTCGTACTGTCGAAGATAAATATTCGATCTTCCTTTATGTATCATCAGTTAATCTTACCCAAAAGAAAATATAAATGAAGCAAAGAGTTTTCTTTTTTATATTCTCACAATTTCACTAAATGTATTTATATTCACAATTTCTCTATAGCATATATATCTATATAATGTATACATTAAAGAGATCAATAGTTCAAATTCGATGATACTAGATAAAAGAGGGGTTACATATCTTGAAAAATAAGAGAAGATATTTTAGACGTACACGTTTACTCATAGAAAGCTTTATTTGGAAACCAAACGGATATAAATAAAACAAATTAAAGTAAAAGCATGTTGTGGATTGCTAAAGATTTTGAATATGTTAATGCTAACTTTGTAAATTTTTATTATAAGAAGTGAAATTTTGGAATGTGCACAGTTCTTTTACATATATCATAAATGTCACACAACACATCCAAACAAATCACAGAGACAAGAGAAAATCCACAAACAGAGAAACATAAATAGTAACTCATAGAATTTGGTAATAACTTAGTTCGGTAATACATCAACTACAATGGTTTCAAATTTTATAGTAAAAAAGCATGGATAACAAGTTTTATTTTTAACTAACAATAATAAACTGACATTAGAGACTAGTTAGATTTATGATTCATTGAAAGTCAAAGAATTAAAGTTGGATAATTGAAAGTTCATGAACTAAAAATTGAACAAACTTCAAAGTTTATGGACCAAAATAATATTTTAACAGTTTTTGTTTTATAATTCATGAGTGTCTAGACTAATTTATGTGTATCTTTACTAATCTTACAGAATAACTGTTGAACTTTGCAATAATTGAATGTTAAGAAAATTTGTAATATCAAATTTTAATTAGGTAGATGACTATGAATGGAAGTTGTTCCCTTTCATCGTTAAACTTTGGTCCTTTATTTACCACTTGGAGTCTCAAACCATAATGGAGGAAAACATTTATTTTTAAAATGTGAGTGAGGATTCATAGTTGTTATCAATTGACAATATATAGACAAAGAAGAGTGAGTTGACCTCTAGCAAGATTTAATCGAGAGATATACAACCACACGTAGACTAAGCGTGTATTCAAATTTTTCTTTAAAGGATTAAATTAAAATAAAGTTTTAATCGTGGGTTTGACTATTACATAAAGTAAGTTAAAAGAAAAGAGTTTATAAAACAAATTAGTTTAGGATAGCCACTTAAGATCAACTTTAAAAAAAGAAAAAAAGAATTTTGAGTGTTTAAGGGTTAATCTCTCCCTAATTTGTATAAGAAACTCCAACCCACCTTCGATCACTACCCTTGCCGATAATTTTTATCAGCAACACAAGAGTAAGATTTACATCTCCAAACTTTTATTTGATCATATTTGTCGTCTTATCTGATATTTAAGAATAATAGGCCAAAAGAGGAGTGTTGTTAGTTGTGGAGCTTTAAACTCTCAATCTTCTAGTGCACGGTGATTTGAGTTCATAACACTTTAGTTTGAGTAATGCATATTCTGGAGGGTACAAACAATAAAATATATGCTATACTAGATGTTGATATTAAGAAATACATTACACACTTGAGATGACTTGAACATTCTTTTTTGCAAGATATCCACATTACAACAGTTTATCCGTTTGTTTCTCAATATTTATTCATAAAGAAAATGACGATGATGCAATACGCGATGAATTGATTTGTATCATTCATTTTTGGAAATCGAAGCGCATAAGGAGCTTCACATGCTTGTATCTCTCTCCCCTCTTATTGTACAATGGCACTGCTCGGATTCCTGATTGGAGCTCTTTCACCGGCAAACATGTCTGCCCCGCGAAGTCATCTTTTCCAGAGGTATCGTGATCACGAACCACAATTTGTAGCAAAGCCAGTTCAGGAGTGCTTATTGAGAAACTAAACTCCTCATTCCAAACAGGTACCCACTGGTTTTCAATGGGGATGGTTTTTCTCGTCGCTCTATCCTTTCCAACCCCGACCATTCTGATCTGTAACCGGTGAGCAAATCCATGTTACATACATATTATACAAGTACAATCGTTTATCTTCCACATTTGGGAATGTTTGATTTTTAGGTTCAATTCTGTTTCTTACCTCAACGTATAAATCTGGAGGTGAATAGAAATCGAAATGTGAGAGATCGAATTCCAAATGCCATCCTTCTCCCATGTATACCTTTATCTGTATGAATTGCGATTGTTCAATAGTGAACTGATGTGCTTTAGAGGAAATGATCAATGTGTTAGCAAACTGACCTTTAAACCTTTTATCCTTTGCGAGGGTGTTGATCTGGAACTAGATGTCTTTGGGTTATTAAGCAAGAATTCAGGTTTCTTAATGTAGCCACAACCACCATTGCCTCTGAACATTCCTTCCATGGTCCACAAGTATTTCCCAGCTCTCTTCAATGTGTACAAATGTACAAATTATTAGTTCGAGGTTGTGCCTCAACCGGAGGTTTCTCTTCCGGTTAAATATTATGTTAAATTTGCCTTACCCACGAGTTTAAGTTTTTTGGTCAATCGGTGATTTAGATGATATCAGATCAGGTGGTTTAGGGAGGTTCTATATTCATGTCCTTGCATTGTTATTTCTTCCCAAATTAATATTCATTTCCACTTGTCGGGTCTTTTTCATATTTCAAGCTCATGAGTGAGGGGAGCATTAATTGTGAGATACTACGTTCAATTTAACTTCACCTCCTAGCTTAGCTTCTAGGTCAATAAGTAATTTGAAACTTGCCCTAATCTCTCTTTCTCATCTTCGTGTGTTATTTTTCTCCTCTTGGTTAAGATATTTGCTATAGGTTTTGCATCAACAACCCTTAAGTTAAACAAAACTTAGTTCTTGAACATATCTACTAGTGGCCGTTAAATTTGGACCAAATTCTATGCATATCCTTTTCCCCTGCCCTTCGTCTTACCAATGGAATCTGGGTATATTCAGCTGTCTAAATTTTGTTCTTACGCATAACTTAGCGGCAAAGATATAGAAGAGGAGTCTGAACTCTAATACCTGCATGTTAAAAGCAACCATTTGAGCCCCATGAGTCCAGCCAAGCATAGGATTGTAATTAGATGAGTTGAATCTTGAACCTTTTGGATACACTCTCAGCAAATTCCTCTGAGTAAACCTAAGGCAAAATTTTATTGAATATCTCTTAAAAAAACATTAAAAGAATACTGATTCTCCATTTGTGATGTTGGATATGCATGGTTATCTCTTTTGTCATTGCAGGTAAATAAGTACTAATAAGAAGAATAAAAAAATTTACCATTAGTTTTTAAGATATAACTATAAAATGTTTTAGTACTCTTTTTTTTTTTCTCTTTATTGATAGGTCAAATGGTTAAGGCATAAACAAGATGTCAGAAGTTTGAATGCCCTACTTCTAGATCTTGTGTTGAACTAAAAACAACTGGGAAAGCTAATAAAAAAGTTTGAATAAGATTTTATACATTTTATATACAAGATGAAATTATAGTAAAATCTAATATGAAAGATGTTTCGAAAAATGCTCTATCAAATGGATATAATGCATCTTCATTAATTTCTTCTGTGAATTAGTTTGCAGACTTTGATTCATAGACTCACAATGCACTCCATTAAATTCTAGTTAGGACAATGTTAAAGGGATATGGTTGTACCTGATAATTTCGTGTCCATATTTTGACACAGCCTCTTCAAGTTTTTGCTCACTCAGACTAAGTCTCAAAACTTTTTCCATATCATTAAATAAGGTCCGGAGATCTGATCCACGTTTCATCTTCTTTGCATGAATAGCAATCAAACTTTCATATTCTGGAATATCGATTTCTTCATCTTTATCCAACTCCTCCATATACCCCTGAAAAGGCAGAATGAGAACTGCATCAAGAATTCTACATCATGTTCACTTGTGGAAAGCAATTTCAGAAGTTGAGGAGATTATGGAAGTGTGAATCTTTCAGGTTTGTCTAAACGTTACAAATTTTGTTACATCATTATAAGTTATTTTCATGAAAGATATAATAATGATGTGCACCTCTATATCTTCTTCAGAGCTTGCACTCTCATCTGCTGGTGGTTTTTCCCTGGTGGTACGCTCTGGTGGTTTGGTAGAAATCAGAATCTTTCCCTTAAGTAACTCCGGCGATGGAAATTCATTCAAGTATTCTCCAGGTTCAGGAACATAGAGGATGCTCCCAAATGTTGACTTAAGCATCTACACTTTATTACAGAGGTAAAAGAAGAATTCATGGTACTTAGAAAATAATGGTAGTCTTTGGACAGTTTGTGACTATTCTAATACTAATTTTTGGTCCAATTACATATTTAGACCTTCAAACTTTGAGATGGGTGTCTTGTCATTTTTTTAAACTCACGTGCACAATTTCTTTCTAAGGTTTTATTTAGACATAAAATCCAAATCATATTTAATCAATTAATTTTTTTTTCATTAGACACAATAGAAAGTGCAATTGTTGGTTGCTCATGTAATAGTAAAATGAAAAAAGAATTATCGTTGTTAGTGACCATTGATGTGAGGAGGTAGGTGAAGGAAAAAGGGAGAGATGGAGGGAAATGGGTAAAGAGGTAGGGAAAAGGAGTTAAAAAAGTTATGTTGAATTGAGTTCATAATTATTAGACGGAAGCTATCGGGAGTTAAACGATAAAACAAACTTATATATATTAAATTAGTGTGATTTAGTTACAACGACCAAATTAAGCTTACCAATTCAATTATTTTCATATTGATATTTAATTTCTAATACACCGTTAGATAATTATCTTTAAAAAAATATATTTGATTGAAATTGAATTTATTTATTTAAAAGGATATTTTCAAATATAGCAAATAGTTAATCAAAATATTTAGACAAAATTTTAGATTCTAACTATGATACACAATAACAGAAGTAAGCTATCCGGTGTCGATCATAGAATCTAAAATTTTACTATATTTTATAAATAATAATTTTTTTAAACTAAATTATTTGATAAAAATGGTAAGAAAAATAACTCTTACAAGGAATAAAATATAATTGTTACGGAAAAAAAAACAACTCTTGAGATTTGTAAACATGAAGTTAGGGAATGTGATTGGTCTTTAGAAAAGCTGAATTTAAAAGCTGGTAATATCAACTTTTAGTAAAGTGCAAAAATAAAAAGTGATTCTTGATTTCACAGATTTAATTTCTTAGACAAATTATAGAAACGAAATAAAAACATGATTTCTGAAAAACAAAATTTGTTTTTTTTTTAAAAAAAGGATCAAACTAAACTTAACGAAACAGTAAGCTCTCTATTACTCACCTCGGCCACTTCTTGTCGAAGATCATGAGTGAGATGGTCCTCAAAAGTTATAATTACAGGATACTTTGAAGCTGTAAAGGCATGATCTTTGATTGCTCTTAGGCATTTGACGAGTTCCACAGGAGCTGTGAGTGTCCTACACCTCCATACGTATTCAATTACTAAACCCACAAGTTTATGGATAAGTAGATAAACTTATCTTTCACTCATCAGTCTAAACTTTTGGGTCAACGAGTGATTTAAGATGTGTTTTTAAGTCGAATCCTTTTCGTATTAACACTTTAATATAGTTAAATATGAATTTAGATACTGGTCATACCCTCCATGACGAACATCAACGCCATTTTTCTTGGAATTAGGCCATAAATCAAGCTCAATTGCTCTTACTCCTTTTTTAAGAGCCCTTATGATAGGAGTCTCACTGCAATCACTACTTAGTTGATTTCCTGTTAAGTAGGAGTTGTGGCCAGTAAATATGTAATAGTGAGACAATGGGGCTGTCATGTCCTGATAGGCCTGCATCCATCAGTAATAATATCATAACTTTTTTCTAAAAAATTATTCTAGATTTCTCTGTGAAAAACTATACTTCTTTGGTTAATCTACATCTTTGTCCTTAGTAAACAGTTATTGAATAGTGTAGGATATTATAAAATGTCATTTGTATATATGTATATGTATCAAGAAGATCATGATATAGAATATGAAACTTTTCTTAATAGATATGGTCAAGTAAAAGAATTACTTCCTGATAAAGTTCAAGACTATTTTTTCAACCATTTGTCTAGGAAATTGACTTTGAAAAGAAGAAGAGGTAGAAATATCAGAACTTGACTAGACTAAGGTTAAAAAAATTACTTTGTTTGACAAATCTCTCAAACAAAAAAAATTCTTTTGAAAAATAATTTGTAGTCAAGATATGAACAGAAAACCATAACTTCTTATCTTTATTGTTTTCAAAGCAAGGCTCTGCTTTTCTTTTCAAAATTGGTTTTAAGAAATTTGACATGTATTGCTTGAAAAGTACAATATTATTATTCATACTGAACTCACTGTTCATAAACATAAAATCTGTGCTGTAGCAAAACAATATTGTTTATGACAAAACAGTGATGATAATCAAGTCTATTATAATTAATTTCTATGTCTGAATGATGCTGTGGTTTTAAGGATGGTGTGACAAGATTGGTTTGAAAAGTAAAGAGAGGAAAGAGAGAGAACCGAATGGGAGGGAGAGAAAGCAAGATTAAGGTCTTGATCAAGAAGATAACGGAAGAATTCTTCTAGATGAAGGCCTCTTCTCTGAAAGAAATTGAGGTGCTTGAAATTGTTGAAGATGACCTGAGCTTTTCTGCTATCTTCTCCTTGAACATCATTCAAGAACTTCTGCAATTGCTCAATGTTCATTATGCCATTCTCTGAGTATTTATCAAACATCCTCTTCACATCTTCTGGTGCTTCAGCTACATTTGTCCTGAATCTTCTGCTGAAAAAGAAGCAGACCTTAAAACTGTGCTTATACATTCTTTTCAATGACACAGAACAGACACACCAAATCTGCACTTTCTTTCTATCATTTTCTTCCGTTTATCCTATTGTCATATACGAGAGAGAGAAAAGGGGGAGGGGGAGCTTTACTTTCACTCCCTAAAGAATGGCGTCCAGCCAAAGTTGGAATCCCGTGTTCATCGCTAGAGGTTCCTTTCTTAGAGAGAGCAACTGTGGAACTAGCGTAGAAGTTGCTTTTACTCTAAGAAAGGGAACTGCGATTCCAAATCTAGCAACCTAGTTTACATTGTAGGAATAGCCTGTCGCTAGAATTTTGGATGTTTGATTGAACCGTTTAAATCCTAAATGTAGGTAATGTTTGAACTTTTAAGGGTCTGATTCTTTTGTCTTTTTTTATCTTTATATTTGATTTTTTTAAACGTTAAGAGGTCTGATTCTTTACAGCAAACTGTTATCTCAGCTATTCAGTAAAGTGATTTGATCAGCTGGATTCATTAGGAAGAAAAGATATCAAAGAAATTCACAATTCTGTTCATATATCCATTTATTCTCTTGGCTCTACTTTGCTTTACAAGAATAATCACTCTCTTTAGGAAGAAGGAATCTGATTTTGTAGTATTACAGTGGCATCAGAGAAGGAAAGGGGAAAAAGGGGAGAGAGAAAAGTAGAAGACACCATATTCGATGCTTCACCCCTATCCTATGAAAAATGTAAGAATACAACCCATTCTGGTCAAAGAACAACAACAGTCTCCCCCACGGACAACGGTTGAAAGGAAAAGTTCACTCCTCTGAGATGGTTGCCAAAGGAAAAGAAATTGTATTCTCAGGAAAACTCGAAACGCATTAGAAGCTTTACAGAACTGTACTTTGATCCTTTACGGTCAAAAAGAGGAACAGCATGGATGCCTGGCTTAACTTCAGAAACAGGAAGACAGTTTTGTCCTCCGAAAACATCCTTATCTGATATGTTGTAACTATACACGTCAATTCGAAGTAAAGCCAGTTCAGGAATGGTCAAAGGAAATGTGAACTCTTCATTCCAAACAGGGCTCCAAGTTTCTTCTTTGATCTCTGTTTTCTTTATTACCTCATCAGCTGGAGCTCCTGCAATTCCAATCTGCACAGAATTCAACAAACTCTCAGTTCTGGTAACATTTATTTGCTAGAGCAATGGGCTTGGATTAGCTGGATTGCTATTCACTTGAAACTTACCCTTGTGTAGAAGTCAGGTGGGGAATATAAATGAAAGTGGGTGTTTTCAAAATCCAAATTCCAGCCAACACCCATGTAGAGTTTCACCTGGCATTTGCATGATAGTGTTTTTGAGAGGAAGACCAACAAAACATCATACAAGATCTAGTTTGGCAAACCACTACCTTCAAAGTTCTTTTAACTGGCAAATTTGCATTAGGATCAAACACCTTGCCATGGGAATCAACTGTGATTAGAAAATCAGGTTTTTTCACATAACCACAACCTCCGTTAGATCGAAACATCCCACGCATTAAGCTGAGAGACTTTCCATGTCCCTGCAATGATCCAAATAAGTTTATTTTTTGAAAAGAAAAGGACAGTATTGTAGTTTGATCCCAGAAAAAAAGAAAATACCTGCATATTGAAAGCAACCATCTGGGCCCCATGTAACCAAGCATTTTGTGGCTTGTAGTTGGACGAGTTTACCCGAGTTCCCTTTGGATATATCCTTAACATGTTTTTCTGGGTGAATCTGAAACCAAGAACAAGGCAAGATGGGTATCAGTTAGAAAAATCATTGTAAAAAAGAGTAGTGGAATAATAGGGGAATGAAGCTTTGGATTTCACAATGTCCTGCTCTGAGTGAATTCAAGTCTATGTTATTGTTACCTAATAACATCCATTCCATGAGCTTTAGTTGCCTTTTTGAGTGCCTTTTCACTCAAGCTAAGGCGTCTAACTTTGTCAGCTCCAACTTTTAGAGCTTCCTTCAAACCTCCGTTCGGTTTTCCAGCATGAATGGCGATTAGACGTTTGTATTCTGATACACCTGTAGTGTAAGATTCGTAATCACTGTCATCACTCTCGCTGGATTCACTCTCGCTCTGCAACCCAACGAAGTTGTATACTCCATCAAGATACTGGAACCAGAAAATGACTAGAAAAACACAGCTAAAATGTGGTAAAATTTCGAGCAGACCGTATCAACCCCATCTTCATCATCAGTCTCATCATCACTGAAAGAATTCTCTCCTTTCACATTTTTGGATCTGAGGTATTCTTTAGGGGGTTTTGTTGAAATGACGATCCGATACTTCAATTCTTCAGGAGAAGGGAATTCTTGTAGATATTCTGCTTCAGGAAAGAACAGCATATCTCCAAATGTTTCCTTTATGTACTGCAAACAAAAACAATAGTATTCACCATTACTTGTGAACAAAATTTTTCACTCTCCTAGAAATTTAAGGTAGCAGCATAAATGATACCTCTGCTGCTTTAGCTTGAAGATCAGGAGTAAGGTGATCTTCTAGAGTAATTATGACAGGATATGGAGATGCTATGAAAGCATTCTCTTTAATAGATTTCAGACATCTAACAAATTCCACAGGTGTTGTCAAAGTCCTAAATCAAAAAATTTACAAATTCAACTTCAGTCAGAAAAACTTCATTAATCTCCCTCCACATATTTCTCTCAATTATCAACAATTCCACCTTCCATGAAGAACATCTATTTCATCTTCTTCAGAATTTGGCCATAAATCAAGCTCCACAACTCGCACGCCGCTCTTCAGTGCATTTATAATTGGAACATCACTAGAATTACTACTCAATTGATTCCCAGTCAAGTAAGTGTTGTGACTAGTGTAAATGTAATAATGAGACAATGGAGCTCTCATATCCTGATGAACCTGTAAGTTGATTCAACACTAACATGTCTAAGAATTTGCAATTAAAAATCTCATATATTTCAAATCTATATTGCAAGAAAAATCCTCCTCAATCTGAAGAACAAGACCCAGAAACCAAATCTTCAAGAAATGAGAGAAACTAATTCCTCACCTGATCCGAAATTGGGGGATTCAGATCCATAGAGAAGAGATAGTAATAGAAATCATCAAGAGTGAGAGAATGTTTGGTGAGTTTGGTGATCACGTGATGTCGTCGCTGCAGCACGTGTTCAACAATACGTTGAGCATCAGCCAGTGACGCTGTCTGATCTCCTTGAAACTCAACGAGAAACGATCGGAGCTGCTCGGCGGTCATATTGGCGGCAACACCGCCAGCATATTTGACAAACGCCTCCTTCACGTCAGGTGGTGGCTCTTCTTTAGACATCTTAAATCTTCTAATGAAACAAAGACAAACTCTGTAATTTCCCATAGAAAAAGAGAAGGAAATTGAAATTGAAATTGAAAGAGAAAGGGAGAGAATTGGAATGAAAATGAGAAATGGGTTGATTTGTTTTGGTTTGAAATATGTTTATATATACAAAAGGAAAAGTTTTTGGTCTTCATTTTTGGAACAACTCAGCCACCAGGAAGGCAGCCATGGGTTGAGAAGATCAAAGAGTTTGAGTTTAGACTCTTTCTTTTATGTTATTGGAGCACTTTTTTTCTTTCCTCCCAATATATTCCTTACAAAAGCTAGGAATTTGGGTGCTTTCTCTTACCATCAGATCAGATTCTACTGTTTCTCCTTCTCAATTTCTCGAAACATACACTCCCTTTTTGCCTAAGGGAAACTAATACTATAGTTTTTCAATTGTAGTTTTAATTTGGTCCCTATAGTTTGGTTTGAATTGGATTCTTTGTGGTTTAGAAAAGTGTTCCTTGGCTCCTTGTGATGTGAAACTTTCTTTTAATTTGGTCAAATGTTCTTAGGGAGATTGATGGAGAGAAATAAGAGAGAGAAAGAAAGGAGAAAGTGTGGGAGGAAAGGAGGGAGAAAATGTTTTTGTTATTATTGTTTTTGCTGATGAAGAAAGATAATTACATGTGTACAATGATCTATATGTATGTTATATACAAAAGAGGACTACATGGTGAGAATCTTTAGATTTATATTTTCGTTCTACGTTATCATAATTCACGTCGTTTCCTTCATTACAACTATTCATGTCAAGGAGGTTACATTCAAAATGATGTATTTTCTATATATGAGTGTAATCTAGATCGTAAATATGTAATATCACGATCTAATAGTGGAGATATGTTGAATGGATAATCATGTCATTTGTTGTTTACATGACAAAGTCGATTTTTTTCGTATTGGGTGTAAGGTTAATCATAGGTATGAAAGATCATGATCTAACATTGAGATTGTTTGTGCACGTAGTCACCTATTTACCACATTATAATTATTCAAATTGAATTGATACATAATAAAGTAGTATTTTGTTTGGGTGTGATTTTGAACGTAGATATGAAACATCAAGATTGGATGGTGGAGATATGTTTAAATGAATAATCATATCCCTCATCTTTTAAAATCTCTTAAAATTTTATTGTGTCTAACATTTTTAAATAATGACAACTATTTAATGTGAAAAATTATTTGATATATTAATTATAATCGTTTAAAACCTCTTGTATATACTCACATAAAAATATAAGAAAATTATGAATTTCTCGTGCATCACATGTTATGAACCAGTAATTATGAAAAATTATTTAGTTATTGATACTCTAAACTTTCCAAATGAACTTAAGTTATACTTTTGAAAATCTTAGATGCTAACATGCATCTTGCTTTCACTTTGTCTAGATGGTTATTTTAGATTCATTCATGAACTTTCAAGATGTTTATTTTTTAGTTTTCAAACTTTTGAATGACAATGATTTTAGTTTTCATCAATATTTTGTCATTCATGGTTTATGCGAATCTAGCCCGTTTGACAATGGTCTTTTCCCTATTCACAATTTGAAGTTTCAAATCATACAATATAAACATGTAAAGAGCTTTTGAAATTTACGATGCTACGAAGATTCTAAACTTTAATTTACTCTAAATTTGAAACTTCAATTTTCAAGTCTAGGGTTAAAAGAATGATTTTAAAGAACGAACATCCATTTTATAGTCATGTTCCCTCTTACAGCAATAGTAAAAATATAAAAAAAATAAATAAATAGGGGATAGTTGCAAATATAACAATTAGATTCAAAATATTAGCATATATAGCAATATTTTTTAAAAAAGTACAAATATAACAAAATTTGTCAAAGTCTATTACTAATAGAGTCTTGACTATATTTACAACTTTTTAAAAATGGTTCTGTATACTTAATTATTATTTCTAAAATTGTTACTCTCACAATCATTTTCATAAAAAGAAAAAGAGGTATTTTCAAACCTTAGGCCATCATGTTACCAAAAAAAAGGACTTATTGGCCATGATTTTCTATAATAGTTGTAAAGTAAGATGTATATATAACACGTAAAAGTTTTAATGTAATTTTGTTACTTAATTATCTTGAATAATTTATAATTTGATTATTATGGGTGTTAGATTAATTTGAATTGGAAGTTAAGGAATTTATTTGGTCCAATGTGTTGGATTATATATACATATATAGTTTTAATTATAGAATTAGTAGTAGAAAATGTTAAAGTATGTGTTGGAATATAATTAATATCGGATAGAAAAGATGATAGAAATTAATCAGAGAGAGAAGGGATTTGGATATTTATATATTTACTATATATGTTTTATTTAAGAAAAATTAAGTAAATAATAATAAGGTATTATTATTTTTATTATTATTTGGGGTTCTTTATTGTGTTTTCGGAATGCATGAAAGTTAAAAAGAAAAAGAAAAAGAAAAAGAGACAAATAATATAAATTGCCATAAGACATCTCAATCTCTTCTTTGGCCAACTTCTGACGAGCCACGTGTGCCACTTTGTGTCGATCGAGCTGAAGCTTCTGTTGTCGGTCACTAGTTTGGTGAGTGTTTTGGGTTTTCATTGTGGGTTTTTAAATATCCATTAAAAGGTTAGTTGAGATTTTAAATTAAGTTTGTTATTGGAATAGATTTTGGTTGCATGCCTTTGGAAGATTGTGATAAATCTTGAGGATTCAAGTGTTGAATTTTTCCATCAAGGCTGAGAGGATTTTTCAACCTCTATTTGGATAAGTTTGATAAGACAAAGAAATTAAATTAGTAATTAGTTGGCAAACTTGTTATTTTAATTTTGGTTATGCTAGTTAGAATTGTGGTTTTGTTTGCAGCAAGAAACTTAGCATAACCTAAGATAAGGGTTCTACCACTAGATCCTCGATTGAGGGTTAGAATACTTTGTGATAATGGCGATACAACTATATGCATATAGCCTGTGATATGATTGTGATGGATAACTATTGGCTCAATTATGATTATGTGATAATTGTGAATTATGATGGGTAGCCAATCTCTTAGCCTGAGGGATACTGTGAATTAATTTATGATAGACACGTTACTACATGTTACTACATAGCTTTTGGATTACTGTGATAGTTATGTTTGATGGACGATAATTATTTGTGTAACATATCGTTTAGTGTGGAATTATGATGATGGTTGTTTACTAAGACTGTTTGTATGAACATACTTTGGATTGACGGTGATTGTTAGCTTTAGCTATTAGGATGTTATACCCCTGTGCACGGTGTCTTGCGGATTCACTCTATGTGGTTATTATGTGTTGCTGCAGGTTCACTCTATGGGATTATTATGTGTTTCTGCGAGCTCACTCTATGTGATTATTATGTGTTTCTGCGAGCTCATGAGCAAAAGGGCCTACAATGACAGTTAAATGCTGTCATTAAAGGTTTTCGTGACAATTTTTTGCAGTCATTAATGCGGCAGTCATGGAAAGTATTTTATGACAGTTGTATAAAACTGTCACGAAATGTGGTTTTCATGACATAGAATAAATGTCACGAATTAAATATTTTATGACAGATTATAACTGTCATTATTTATTTTCAATGACAGTTAATAACTATTACTGTTTATATCTTATGACAACTGATAACTATCATAGTTTACATTTTATGACAGAGAATAACTGTCATTGTTAATATTGTATGATAGATACTTAATGTCATTATTTATCATTTATGACACTTTTTAACTGCCATCATTTTACTTACCATGACTTTAATTAATTGTTAAGAAAACTTTTTCGATGACAGTTTTATTTTTCAATTTAAATGTCACAGTTGTGTTTTTAGTCACTGTTTTGAACTGCCCTCTTTTTTATTAAATCCTGTATTTCTTGTCGCTTTGCCATTACACATACCATTACACAGACCAATACAATCACATATGGAAAGAAACGGTGAACGCTTTAATAGAAAGAAACATGCACTTTCTAATATTGCTTTAATTGTTGGTACAAATGTGTCTTGGTACAAACAAACTATTTAAATAACTACATTTAAACAAAAAAAAATGCCCTACCAAACCTACAAAAAAAGCCTATACATCAATGAATTGATGTAAATATGGCTTCATTAATTGCTCCAATGGATTATGGCAAAGCCTATACTCTATGTGATTATTACGTGTTCCTGCAGGCTCACCTTTATGAGATTGATTCGTGTTCTTGTAAGTTCATAAGGTTGTTGGGCACAGGGTATTCGCCTAATCAAAAGTTAACTTTCTCCTAGTGGGTCCCTGAGTATACTGTATATACTCGCAGTTTCCATGTTTAACTTTTCAGTCAAAGGTAAGGGAAACGCAAGTTAACGAGCGACAAGAAGAACCCATGACGGACCATATGGGAATTGTTTGGTTTAGGCTTTTGCTATTATTTTTTAAAAGGTTATGAAAAATTCGGGGTGTTATAAATGTTGAGTAATAATTAAGGTCGATCCTTATAGTTGGTTAGGAGAAAATAAGAAAGAGAAGTTGTCAAAAAATGGTAAAATTATTAAGAAATATTAATTGTATATATAAAAAAATTTCTTATGGTCAATTATTAGGAAAGTAAGAAGTTTCTTGGTTGTAGTATATTGATTACATCACATTTTGTGTGAAAAGAAAATATAAATTATTTTAGTCTTTTGTTTTACAAATATAACGTAACAATCGTAAAAGATTAAGATTTGAATGTGGTAGGAAACTTATAAATGTTTGACTTTCCAATTTTATGTTCAAACTGTTTGCTTGTTTTTTCTTTTTTTTTTCCTTTAAATTTTTTACTATTTTGTCAAGATAAGGTGAGAACAAAACAAAAAACAATTATTTATTTATGAAAGTTTTAATTAATTTATTTTGAAAGAAATAGTGTTTGAACACCCATGGTTCCATATATTGACTAAAATTTTCTTATTTTTAACTATCTTAAAAGAATTGATAGCACTTCATCTTCTAATAAAAAAGAATAAAAAAAAAAACAAAAAATTAGTTCATTGATATATAACTCTAAAGGAGAATTTTTGGGACTAAAATATAAAAATGACATTTATTTTCACACATATATATAGTGATCAATGGTATTTTAAATAGGAATTGTTATATAATTTAGTAAAAAACCGAAACTATTTACAAAATATAGTAAAAAATTCAAATGAGCTATAGAGAATTTAATGATTTTGCTATAGTTTATAAATTGTTCAATTTACTTGCTATATTTGAAAATGTCCTTATTTTAAATATATTTTTACATTTTTTTTAAAAATTTTCTTAACAAATAGTATTAAAGAAATTTTTGTGGATAGTAAAAAAAATATATTTACAAAATATAAAAAAAATTGGTTACATAGAGTTTGATGAGTTTCCTTATATTTTGTAAATAATTTTTAATAACATGCTATTTAAGATGTCCTTAAAAGTCAACCAAATAATTTTTGGATAGAATTTTAATTTCTTAGTTTTAAATATAAATTTATAGTTATTATCTTTGTTATGAGTGATATGGTTGAGTATAATCAACCTAAAATAAGGAGAGAGAAACAAAACTTAGCCAAAAAAAATAATAAAAGTTTGAATAAAAAAAAGTATCACCTTGGGACCAAAATGGGCCTCGACTCAACTACCCTAGCAAAACAAAAACTAGACTCATTCATTAGATGAGTAAGTTGTATGAGTATCCTATACATTCCAAAATTCTATCGAGACAATCAATGTCAACCATCTTTATAGATATATTATTATAACCCGCGTTATCAATACGAGACAACTTGAATTCTAATCTCAAACTCTCTATTTTTCACATCCTTTTACAATATGATTTAACCATTAAAGTGTGTATTACAAACATCGTACAAATGCAAAATTTTTTTATGGGCCATGCTTTTCCTTTTCAAACAAATACATTGTTTGTTTCTTATACTTCTAGAAGCCATTTTTTTTGATCCATATTAATGACACTTTTACATTGAAAGCTAACTAAAGTTTTTATTGTAATTTTTTTGTAACAAAAACTATATATTAAATAGTTATATATTTAAAATAATTTGTATTTACTAGAAAATTCACAATAGCTTTATCATAGTTTCATTGGCTAAAGTATTGTATCCACAAATTGAGTTTCTCACTTCCATATATTTTGGAACGATACGAGAGTTCTATTTTTCAAACAAATGTTATCTAACCATATTAATCATTAATTAATTTGATGATACATACAACTTAAAAAATTACTAAAGAGTAGACCGTTCAAATTTGCAAATAACAAATGCTACTAATATTTACCTTCTTCAACTATGTTCATATTCACGATCAAAAAATACACTATTCCTTTTTATATATATATTTTTTTAATTTTTAAATAATTGGGCCATTAATTATTTAAAAAAAAGGCTAAACCATTTGCAATTTAATAAATTTGTTCAACTTGCATTCTTATTCTAATACTTCCATCAATATTATATATAAAAACTTGTCATTTTAATGTCTAAATAATTAAGTTAAGGAATTCATTCCCCAAAAGAATAAAGTGATTTAAACTTCCCAAGAAAAAGAAACAAGAAAAGAGAAAGAAAAAAAGTATGTAAAGTGGGAAACCAAAATAAAATATTGTAATATTGAGAAAGAAATAAAAATTATAAAACTACAAGTGACCTCAAGAGAAGATGCCATCTTTATTAAGAATAATAAATATTTTGGACAAATGTATTAGTCTCATAGCTTCATGTTTAAGGTTCGTTCTTACTTGGTTTTTATTTTTAAATCTTTTCATCTACCATTTATTACCTTATATGTTTTTTCAATCAAATCCTTATTTGTCTCTCCTCTCAGTGATGTTTTGAATTTACATTATATTATATTTGTTACCTCAACAATATTTTAATGTAACAAGTTGTGTTTAGGGAGGAATTTTTAGTCACAAGTTCACATAAAAGTGATTGAAGTGACGAGTTGGGGTATTATTGTAGAGATGACACGAGAGAAAGAAACCGATCAGTTTGATGTGGTGTCATGTTCATCCTGTTGAGAGTTTTGGTAAAATGTATTTTGAAGAGTCATATCCTACATTTGAAAAATAATAGGAAAGTTATGATAAGTTCTTTCATAAAAAAGAAATACAAATGAGTTTTTTACTTCCAAAAGGAATAAGAAGGTGTATGAAGTTTCAATTAATATAAAAGAACCTCTATAATTTTTTTGGTGTCAAATAATTTTAGTTAAAAATATTTTAAGTATGGTAACTCTAGTTAATTCCTTTTTGTATTTACTTGTCGAGAGTGGTGGGAAAAAAGTGTGAGGGGTATAAAAACATTAGGCAAAGAGCATATCAAATTTGATTGTACTTGAAAGATCAACAGTTTCACATGTTGTAGATGTAAGAAGGTACAAAAATTTCAAATTATGTGGTGTTCATTTTTCACTTCTTACAAACACATGAAGCCAAATTTGATCGATGTATGGAAATGGAACTTCAGATTTTGTTGGAGCTACTAGTAAACTACAACTAGAGAAAAGAAGATAATCGAAAGGCGAAAAAGGACATACTTCATAAGAGAATTCAATGTTGGTAGCTAACACTTGGAAGAATAAAATAGAGTTCGTGCATAAAAGAGGTTGAGAATGCATATAATGTGTGGGCAAATGAAAATGATTATCTTAACAAAGTAGTGTTTAGCCAATGGATCTAGGTTGGATGCTAACGTCATCTATCAAGGAAGACAAACAAATTTGGGTACAATTGTTGTTCTCTTGAACGAGGATGTGAAGTTAAAATTCTACAAATTTGGGTACAATTGTTGTCTAAACGAATATGCTAGATAAGTCATGAGACTTGTGTGTCAATAGTTGAAGAACTTTCAAGTGAGCCAAGTAGGTGGAAGTTACACCATCAATTTCAATTGGGTTTATCGACATGTGACGAAAAAAATTTTAAATCTTGAAAAGCGATATTTTAAGTGGTCATTATGATGGAAATAAGTTATAACCTTATTAGTTGAGATTTATGGTTGTTGTTGAGACCGTAGAATCAACCAAAGTTGTTGAAACTCATTCCTATTCTTTTTAGATATATGAACTCAAGATTTTCATTTTCCTTTCAAATTTGAGATTTATCTCTTCAAATATTTAACCATAATCCAACCCAATACTACGCTCTAATGCTCGAGTGTATGTTTGAATTAAAATGATATTGAGTTTGAGCTAGAGTGAGATATTGTGCTCATTGATATCGAAGTAGGTCCAATATTTATAGTATTTTCCATTATATTGTTTTAGGTTAGGTTTGTACTTGACACCCCTACGTATACCTGAGATGTTGATCATGTTCATTTTTAAATTGGAAGAATTGAACACTTCAATTTTGACTTTCGAACAATTTATTTATCTTACAAAGTAAAGCATTAGAAAAATTGACCATATTGAATGATTTGCTTTATTTTATATAAGCAATAAATTTCCAACTTAATAATTAAAAAATATTTTTTAAATCTTTTTTTATATCAATCTTTAGTAAAACAAATTCTACCACATCATTCTTTAATCATTTACTTGGAAGAAAAGGATATTTAATTTGTTTAGAAATGATTAATACATTGAGAACAAAAGTTTAAATTTTAAATACAATTTTTTTTAATTTTAAAATATTATACTTTTAACGGTCTTTTTGTATATTTTTAATTTCCATCATATAAAATATTACATATTTATTTATAATTTTTATTTATTTTTAGCTTTTAGTTTACCATGACAAAAACAATATTATTCTTAGAATCACCGACCTATTTGAGTTTTTGTAATTTTTCTAACGTGAGATTTTCTAACATTTAATACTATTTTTCGTTAATTAATTTAAAGATAATTATGATATGAAATCGATATATCTTATATTATAACTAATCGACTATATATACAACCATCAATATAATTTGGTGAAATGTTATATTATGAAAAAAAAAAAATCTAAACCTGGTTAAAGGTACTAAATTAAAATAAAAATAAAAATGCATGAACAAGGTTTTTTTGTCTTTTTCTTTTTTGGTTCTATGTATGAACATGTTTTTGAATTGAAATTCTCTTGCTGCCCATTCCCAAAATTTATGGTTAATTTATTCAAGATTCTTCATTTTCAAAGTAAATAAAAGAAAAATGACCCATATATTTATTAAATATCTTCATTTTGGGATTTAAATCGTATCACCTCAAAGTTTTTTTTTTTTTTTTTCATTTGTTTAAAGTATCACGTGTATTTAATTTAAATAATGAATAATGAAAAGTAACCTTGAAATAAAATCAAAATAAATTTGAAAAGACAGAACTAAATCAAATGTGGAATATTATGTCAAAAGGAACTAAAGAGGACATCACATTTGATTTATTGATATTATGTTATACAAGATCTTTATACCTGTCACTTGTACTTCTATTCCATCTTTAATTTATACTTTTTCTGTATAAATTTTGATTGTGTTGTTGTTATAGAGTGTTCTTCGTGTTGGTATTAATGCATGTAATAACATAGTTTTTCGATGTTTTTCGTGTTAGTTTTTTTGTGTTAATATTTAAGTAAACGTCCTAAAGAGCTTGTAAAAACCATTAGGTGGAGGCATTATTTATATTTGATATCCTTACAAGAAGGTGATACCCACCCTTCTCCAATATGTGGTTGCTTTGTCCCTAGAACGCCCAAACTATTGAATAGTTGTCTAAAGCGTCTTGATTTAAAAAAAGTCTACAACGTAGGAAAGCTTAATTTACTTAACTCAAATCACAAGAATTGAGTTGATTTAGATTTTTTTAAAAATTAGTATATTTTGTTCCATTTGTAGGTAAATAAAATTAAAGTTCAACTTTAACTTAAACTCAATTGATTTAGTCTTTGTATATAAACTTGTGTATTTTTAAGGTTTCTCTTTTTCTCTCTATTGTCCCCGGTCCTTCCTCTATAACTTCATTTTCAACGTCATCTCTCTCGCTCTCTTGAACATCTCCCTCTTACACTTCACAAACCAATTCAAAGTTTGAACTTCAATAAGTAATAACAATCATTAATTGTATGTCTCTTTACTTTTATATTCGATATTTCTTCTTTGTTTTCTCCATTGTACTCTTTAGTCTATGTAACTTCTTAATTTTTGAAAACCCAACTAATCTAAACTTAACTCAGACTAAAATATCATTGTGATGGTTGGTTCCCCGCCACATGATCGACTCAAATTTTATGGTTGGCCGATCAAAAGATGACCTCTAACTTTCAACCCAACCTAAACCAAAATTGTGCGGGTTGCCTACTACCCAACTTGAATTTTCATGTTGATCAAAATAATAATGGTTATTAGTCTAACTTTATTTGAATCAAAATTGTGAGGATTGATTTGTAAAAAACATCCCTCTCTCATCTGATCTCATCCAACCTTATGTACAACCCCTATAGCTAATAGTTTAGACATATATAAACAATCTACGAAAAGGATCATCGTAAAGAAAGTATTTCCAACTTGTTCACATTTTGATCAAGTGGCGAATACAAAATTTACATGTATTGTAGACCTAAAGTATAGAATCGTTTCAACCAAGGCATGCAGGTGCAAGCCAATTGAAGCTCTTTTGATAGATTGATCAGCTTAGAGTCTTAGACACATCTTTTACATAAAAATTACGTCAAAATCCTCTATAAAGCTATAGCTTAAACACTACTCTCCTCAATGCTCTAAAATGGAACAAAAAAAAAAAAAAAACATAACTTCTACTTTGAGGCTTTCTTTATGCAACCATTTCTGTTTGCTGCAGCCAACTATAAATGATATCACTACCAGCACGGTTGAGTGAGCATGGAGGGACTGATGAAACTGAGGCAGCTGACTTCTCAAGGAACTGCCTTTGCTTCTCGTCGGCAATGCAAAGCAAGGAATCAGCACATACTTCTAAAGCTGATGGCGGCGGGGTTGGCTTGAAGTCCAGAAGTTTTGAGTACTCTGTGATGAGGTGAAACATGTAAGAATAAACTGTGTCCATGCTCAAACTCTCCATGAAATTCTGTCCCTGTTGTCCTATAGTCTCGGCCTGTTTTCAACAAATCATTCTTTAGAACATGTATGAAAGAGAAAAGTTAACATATTGAATGGGCAGATTTGGTTCATGATTTTAATTCCTGTAAGTTTGTTATACATGAAGTTGGGCAACTTCAGTTTGTCTAATATTTATCTAGGCAACGTTTAGCAACCTTTAGTCTTAGGTTTTATAAAATGAAAGTCTATTTTCGTTCCATCTTTATCAAGTAAATGAATCAAATTCTTACGCAATTTCTTAAACAAAAAGAAAACAAGCTTTTAAAAACACTTCTTTTAAGTTGCTAAAACTTAGCCGGGAAAAAAGTAGATAAGAATGTTGAAAATTAAACATGTTTTAAATAAATAAGTTATATGTGAGTTAATGTATGTAAGTTAGAGAAGGATGTGAGTTAAAAATGTTAGAGTTAATTTAGTAAGAGTTTCACCTTAGTTAAATGTAGGATTTAATTTGTTGTATTTAATTGTGATATGAGTTATTCTTATGACAATCCTATAAATAGGATTGAAATGTTGCAATCTAAATTATCCAAGTGTGAGTTGAATACACACAACAAGTCTTCCAAAAAGGTTTTTATTTTCTATCGAATATTCTATTTGGTGATTATTTATTAGGGGTGTTCATCAAACGCTTCCAACAAAGTGGTATCAGAGCTTGAGTTTAGAGTCAAAAAAATTGGTTTTGCAAATGGCAAACAACAATTTAGTTCCCTTCCAAGTACCTCGACTTATGAAAGAAAATTATAGTAGTTGGTGTATTCGAATGAAAGCTCTACTTGGTTCACAAGATGTGTGGGACATTGTTAGTAATGGTTATGAAGAACCAGAAAGTGATGCAGCTTTGAATCAAGCTCAACGAGAAGCTTTACAAAATACAAGAAAAAAAAGATCAAAAGGCTCTCACCATCATTCATCAAGCCATTGATGATAACAATTTTGAGAAAATTTCTGGAGCAACTACTGCATATCAAGCATGACAAATTTTGGAGAATACTTATAAAGGAGTAGATCGAGTCAAGAAGGTTCGCCTTCAAAAGTTGAGAGGTGATTATGAATCACTACATATGAAGGAGTCTGAATCAGTTTCAGATTATATTTCAAGATTGCTAGCAGTAGCAAATGAAATGAAAAGATTTGGTGAGACAATAAGCGATGAGCAAGTAGTAGAAAAGATACTTCGCTCATTGGATGAAAAATTTAATTTCATCGTTGTAGCTATTGAAGAATCAAAGGATTTGAGTACAATGTCCATTGATCAACTTATGGGTTCTTTACAAGCCCTGAAGAGAAGCTTCTTAAGAAGCTTCTTATGCTTAAGAAGAATAAGCAGATGACTGAGCAACTTTTACAATCAAAGTTGAAATTAAAAGACAAGGAAGACAGCCTAGAAAAAGGAAATTGAGGTCGAGGACGTGATGGTAATCGTGGACGTGGTGATTTCAAAGATCGAGGTCGAGGAAGCTACGGTCAAAGAAAATTTGATGAGAGTAATTCAAACTCAAATTCATCAAGAGGTAGAGGAAGACAACATTATTCGAGGTTAAGTGGGGAAAGATCAAATAATGACAAAAGGTATGACAAAAGACAGGTTTAATGTTATAATTGTCATAAATTCGGCCATTATTCTTGGGAATGCAGAAATAGAGTTGAAGAAAATGAAAATTATGCTGAGAAAGATGAAGAAAGCGGTGATTCCTCATTGTTTCTAGCATGCAAAGATGCAAAAACATGTGAAAACAGTGCATGGTATCTCGATAGTGGTGCAAGCAATCACATGTGTGGAAGTAAATCAATGTTCGTGGAACTTGATGAATCTGTTGGTGGAGATATCGTATTTAGTGATGCCACGAAAATTCCAGTTAAAGGAAAAGGTAAAATTTTGATCAATTTGAAGAATGGGAAGCATGAGTTTATCTCTAACGTTTATTATGTGCCTAATATCAAGAACAACATTTTGAGTTTGGGCAACTCTTAGAGAAAGGCTATAATATTATGATAAAGGCTTATAGTCTTTTGATAAGAGATAATCATGACAAAGTTATTGCTAAAGTGCAAATGACGAAAAATAGAATGTTTTTATTAAACATTCAAACTGATGTTGTTAAATGTTTAAAGTCATGTTTGAAAGATCCCAATTGGATTTGGCACTTGAGATTTGGGCATTTGAACTTTGATGACTTAAGATTATTAGCCAGGAAGAACATGGTGAAAGGGTTGCCATATGTCAAACATCCAGATCAACTTTGTGAAGGTTGTCTTCATGGCAAACAATCAAGGAGGAGTTTTCCACAAGAATCATCTTCGAGAGCAAGGAGACCAATGGAGTTCACACAGATCTTTGTGGACCGATCAAACCAAGTTCTTTTGGTAAGAATAATTATTTCTTATTATTTATTGATGATTTCAGCCAAAAAACTTGGGTTTACTTTGTCAAGGAGAAACCAGAAGTATTTGGCATGTTCAAGAGATTTATAGCTCTTGTTGAAAAAGAAAGTGGTTATTACATTAAAGCTTTGAGATCAAATAGGGGAGGTGAATTCACTTCAAATGAATTCAAAACTTTTTGCGCAGAAAATGGAATCCGTCGACCTATGACAGTTCCATTTACTCCTCAACAAAATGGTGTTGTTGAAAGGAAGAACCGAACAATACTTAACATGGCTCGAAGCATGTTGAAGTGCAAGAAGATGCCAAAAGAATTTTGGGCACAAGCTGTTGAGTGTGCAGTGTACTTGTCAAATCGTTCCCCTACTAGAAGCTTATGGAACAAAACTCCTCAACAAGCATGGACAAGAAGAAAACCATCCATTGGTCATTTGAAGTATTCGGATGCATGGCTTATGCACATATACCTGATCAAAAGCGTAGTAAGCTTGATGATAAAAGTGAGAAATATGTGTTTGTCGGCTATGATGCAAGCTCAAAAGGCTACAAGCTTTATAATCCTGTTACAAAGAAGACGATTGTAAGCAGAGATGTTGTGTTTGATGAAGAAGCATCATAGAATTGGAATGACGAACCAGAAGATTACAAATTTTTGTTTTTTCCCGACGAACGTGATGAGCCTAGTGACATTGCTTCTCCACCAACATCGCCAATCACTCCACAACAAAGCACATCTTCATCATCTGCAAGTTCAAGTGAAGGGCCTTGTGGCATGAGAAGCTTACGAGACATATATGATGAAACTGAAGAGTTAAGTCAAAGTTTTAATAACCTTACTCTTTTTTGTTTATTTGGTGACAGTGAACTTTTGAATTTTGAAGAAGCTTTACAAAATGACAAGTGGAAGATTGCTATGGATGAAGAGATAAAAGCCATAAAAAAGAATGATACGTGGGAACTATCTACTCTTCCAAATGGAAAGAAAGCAGTAGGTGTCAAATGGGTGTTGAAGATAAAAAAAAATGAAAAGGGAGAAGTGGAGAGATACAAAGCAAGATTAGTTGCAAAAGGATATTATCAAAGAAAAGGCATTGATTATGATGAAGTATTTGCTCCCGTTGCTCGTTTAGAAACTATAAGGTTGTTAATTGCTCTTGCTGCACAAAATAATTGGAAGATCTTTCAGATGGATGTCAAATCGGCATTTTTGAATGGATATCTAGAAGAAGAAGTCTACTTGGAACAACCTCCTGGTTATTCTGTGAAAGGCCAAGATGATAAAGTTCTAAAATTGAAGAAGGCATTATACGGATTGAAACAAGCACCAAGAATGTGGAATAGCAGAATCAACAAATATTTCCTTGATAATGGGTATTGGAGGTGTCCTTATGAACATTCTCTTTATATTAAGGTTAATGGTCATGGAGATATTTTGGTAGTTTGTTTGTACGTGGATGACTTGATTTTTACAGGAAATTGTGCAAGTATGTTTAGAAGGCGATGACCCAAGAATTTGAAATGACAGATATAGGGCTAATGTCATATTATTTTGGCATTGAAGTGAAGCAGTCAGAGGAAGGAATTTTCATCTCTCAAGAACGATATACTAGAGAAATTCTAGAGAAGTTCAATATGATGAATTCTAAGCCTGTCGCAACTCTGATTGAAACTAGGACCAAACTGTCCAAACATGAAGAAGGAGATGATGTTGATCCTTCATATTTCAAAAGTTTGGTTGAGAGTTTGAGATATTTGACTTGCACATGACCAGATATTCTTTTCAGCGTTGGATTGGTGAGTCGATTTATGGAATTTCCTACAACTACTCATTTGAAAGTGACAAAGAGAATTCTTCGTTACCTCAGAGGTACGCTTGACTATGGGTTGTTTTATTCTTCATCTAAAGAATTCAAGCTTGAAGGCTATTGTGATAGTGACTGGGCTGGAGATACTAATGATCGAAAGAGCACTAGTGGATATGTTTTCTTCATTGGCAATACTGCATTTACATGGAGTTCTAAGAAGCAACCTATTGTGACATTATCCACTTGTGAGGCAGAATACGTTGCTGCAGCTTCATGTGTTTGTCATGCAGTTTGGTTAAGAAATTTGTTAAAGACAGTTGGAATTTTGCAAGATGATCCAACTGTGATTCATGTAGACAATAAGTCAACAATATTGCTTTAGCAAAGAATCCTGTGTTCCACGATCGTAGTAAACACATTGATATAAGATTTCACTTCATCAGAGATTGCATTTTAAGAAAGGAAGTTCAAGTTGAATATGTGAAGACTGAAGATCAAATTGCAGATATTTTTACAAAGCCACTCAAAGTCAATGTGTTTAACAACTTAAGAACTTTGCTTGGAGTTTTTCAAAAAAACAAAAAAAACATGTTTAAGGGAGGATGTTGAAAATTAAACATGTTTTAAATAAATAAGTTATATGTGAGTTAATGTATGTAAGTTAGAGAAGGATGTGAGTTAAAAATGTTAGAGTTAATTTAGTAAAAGTTTCACCTTAGTTAAATGTAGGATTTAATTTGTTGTATTTAATTGTGATATGAGTTATTCTTATGACAATCCTATAAATAGGATTGAAATGTTGCAATCTAAATTATCCAAGTGTGAGTTGAATACACACAACAAAGTCTTCCAAAAAGGTTTTTATTTTCTATCAAATATTCTATTTGGTGATTATTTATTTGGCGTGTTTCATCAAACGCTTCCAACAAAGAAATCAAGAAATTTAGAAGGAAAAGGAATAAATATAGACTTACTTTCCCAAATGGTTACCACACCCCACCATAAATACCATAATTGATAAAGTAACATTATCCTTTCATTGTTCATATTAATGTAGAATCAACTTCTTAATTTCAGATTACATAAACCTAACCTTATACCAGTTATGAGTTAATAATAAATTGTAAAATTTGGTACTCAGGTACTCAATGTATAGATAGCTTTCATAAGTTAGTAAAAAACCATACACCCTTCAAGTTCAGTGTTGAGAAACAAAAACAATCACCAACTTTCAAATTCACAGGTTCAAACAAACTTTTCTTTTTTATATAGAACTATTGTAGGAAGAAGAGAGATATTATAGTAATAAACATGAACCAAGAAAAGAATCACGATGAGGAAGGTAAGAATTATATACCTCAGGGAAATGAGTATTTCCCCAGTCAACAGCATGCTTGATAGACTCACACATGTTACTGAAGGGGATGGGCCAATAGTTCTTCAAAGGATCGAGACCACGACTGAAGAAATCTTCATATTGAGGTGAAATAATCAAAGACATTGAACCACATGAAAGAATGTACTTTAAACTCACAGACCAAGCAAACCCTTCGGCATAAATTTTATACCTGCATAGAGACAATAATAAATGTATAAATGTGTAAAAGAGATGACGTTTCTCAATAAATATGCAAACTTTAATAACAAATACTATTGAAACTGAGTTATTTAAAATTGACTTAAGTCCGTGGGCCAAACAGCCTTCGGGGAGTTTAGAGTTTGGTTTGGTTCGGTCTTGTTAGACCATGAACCTAACCAACTATTCTAACCAATTTAGTTATAAACTTTTTGAAAAATGAAATGAAATAATAAAAAAGTATGTTGTTTTTTTTATTGTTTGGTCCGGTTTATTTTGGTTTTACAAAACATAAACCAAACCAAACAATTCCATTCAATTAAAATCTCAAGTTTGGATTCGCAAAGGAAAAAACCATCCTCACCGGTGGTTGCATTGGTTGGATAGCTTGGATTGCTCATAACCATCTCTTGCTTCTTGTGCCCAGTCCTGCCATCAAGCACATTTAGTTTTCCCAGCTCAACAACAAGTCATTTGTGTATAATATAATAGAAATTCGAAGAAAGAAAGAGCTTGAGGATCATTCCAGATTGAACCTGACGCATGATCTGAGCTCCCCACTTTCTTGAGTGATTGCATTTCAGCAACTCTGTACGAGCGGGGGAATCGACATCTGGATTTCCCTTCCAATAAGCTCGAGGAAATTTGTTCAACCAACTTAAATTTTTCGACCCTTTCTTTATATCTTCAAACTCTTCCCTCCATGATCTTAAGTTCACTTCTGGCCTGCATCACATTCCCACATCGATTCATCAAAAATATAACATAAGTTTCCTAATCCTCATCACATAACAAACATACAACTGTTGGAAGAAAAATGCAAATCATGAAAGCATTAAAGGGATCTTAATTTGATGCCATACATACCATCCCCAGAACGACCAATCAGGAAAAGGAATGTCGAAGTGAGCCTCGGTCGTGCAATACCGAAACAGAGGCAGCGGCATGGCCTTATTCTCAGTCCGATTGATACTCGGTTTATCCATACAATCAAACATCATATCCACATCCGGCACCATCCCAGGGAACCTTCTAAGTAATTGAACCAAACCCCAGATCGTGAAAATCGCCCTGCTCTGCACACAAGCATAGTACATATCAACATAAAGCCTACCTTCCACGATCACAACACGAAACGCCGCAAATTTCTGAGATTCTTCCAACTGGGTCATCGAGATTCGAGTCTGAGCCCAGGGATCCAGATCGTGATGAATCCACCGGAAGAATTCAGGACATTTGGGAGCTGATACAGCGGAATGGAAAGGGAATTTAGTAGCATTGTTGGTGACATAGCGGCAGGTGAGGTAAGAACAGTGGATGATCTTAACAGCTCTGGCATGGCGAGTCTCATCATTGAAGGTCTTGGGAGGGAACAGATGCCATGGGGTTGGATCCAAGTTGTGACCAGCAACAGTTTTGGTTTGAGCAGCGAAATCATCCACCTGAAACAGGGCAAAGAAATAGGAAACGGGAAGAAATTAGTAAGTATAAGATAATTGTGTCTACGAAATGCGGCAATGAAGAAATAGAGTTTTAGAGACCTTGTAACAAAGGAGGAAAGTGAGGGAGAGGAAGGAGATGGCGACGACGGCGGGGAGAAGGTGGGAGGGAGGTCTCGGTGCCGGAGCCATAGTGGAAATGTGAAGATTTGCATTTCTGAATGAGAGAACAGGGAAATGGGAAAATGCCTAATTTGGAAAGAAGACTTTTTTAGAGGCTGACATTATGGTTTGTATCCGATTTTTCGGTTGAGATTTGTCTCTCTCTTTGTCTAAGTTATTGATCAATCAAACTGATCTTATAAAATAACATCAATCATTAAAATTTTCACCTTTGTTTTTAAGCTTTTGTGATATATATATTATAAGTCTTTTACACCTTCACATCATTTTCTTCTATAAGTTTAATGATATAAGAATAAAAAAAATTGATCTTTTTTTAGCTTTAAAACAAGGGTAAGATGCTCTAGATGATAAATTTACTATAGTATGCCGAGACGAAGGGATTGTGATTGTATGAATGTGAGATAACTCCAAAAGCTCGTATTTTATTCAAATTGCAGGTATAGCTTACTTTATCAAATTGCAGGTGTAGCTTACTTTAATTTTAAAAATAGTTTTCTCTGTATCAAATCCTAGATGAGGCTCATGCCTCCATAAAGAAAGAAAGCTTGGTTATGAAAGGAGAGAGACTCTCTCTTAGAAGATGAGTGAGTACTCGGAGTGGTCAGAGGTTTTACATGATAAGAAGTTGGTAAAGCAACTCTGGGGTAAGAAATACCTCTCACTTAAGAGTAAGTATAACTATATACAGGAAGACAAAAAGCTTAGAGAAAAGACGCTTGTGGAGAATATGATAAGTTATCTTGAGAAAAAGGGGTGGCCAAAGGGCAAGGGGTGTATTTACTCAGCTCCTTGAAGGTAGCTTCGCTTTATCTAGGTTAGGCAGAGCTCCCCTTCAGTTTCTGTCTAGATTTCTCAAAAGTTCTATAACCACTAACCACTAAACGGATCTGCTTTAGCCTAAAGTTGTTGCCAACTATACCCAAAACCTAGCATTTTTTGAATTTGAGCTAAGAAAAAGATAAGAAGAGACTCTTTAAGGTTTATATGAATTTTTCAAATTCTTTGATAAGGAGTTTCATATTACATTGAATGACAAGTATAACTGAAAAAGATGTACCCTTCGACAAAGGAAAAGATGGATGACAAGTAACTGAAACTGCACATTCCAACCTTTCTTCGAGGCCGAGTTTCTAGTGGCTAAGCGCTTATCGCTGCTTTCGCTCTTTGAAATTAGTCGGGTCAAGCTACTTTCACTCCTCTCCTTAGCTTAATGCGAGCCCCTTTCGCTCCTCTAGAACTCGTGTCCTTATTAATGAGACGGAGGACAAGTCAGACTCATTCATGGAACTCAAACTTATGGTTTGACTATCCACTGAAAGAAGTTAAGGCATCAGAGTTGGATAGGGACAAAGGTTAGATAGAAAGCTACTGTTCTCGAAGAGGAAATATTGATATGAAATTGGATAGCTTTTTTCCTTACGCATTTTTTATGATATTCCGTTCAAGGAAAGTAAAAGCTTTGAATATAATCATAAGATAGAAAGAAACGTCTTTACTGGAAGGAAGAAGATCTCAAACCTTAGCTGCCAAGCGACTCTACAACTAAGCAACAAGGCACGAAGAATTTGAAAAGCTTTTTTTGAAGCTACATTTTCTCTTGTTGTTTAGCAGAGGGTCTGAACTGCTAAGCACCTAGTATGAATAATAAATAAGGAAGACGAAGCAATGGCTACTCCGATGTACTATTTATGAGGTAGTAGATTATTATTAGTAGTATCTCATTGAAGAACCACTACTATGTTCTTTCGTGTCGAAAGTATGGATTTAGAGTGGCACCTTTTATCATTTTGATCCTTATATTTAGAAATAACTCGACTCCAAATGCTTAAGGATACAAAGATTAGTACTTGAAAGCGAAGTTCTTATCTCTTATTCTATGAAGGAGCCCTTTCTTTTTTGAAATAACTCGACTCAAAATGATAAGGATCAAATAATTTGAGAAGCTCATTGAATAAGGAATTATCCCTTATTTATTGTCCTTCAAATTAGAAATAACTCGACTAAAAAAAAAAAAAAAGGCTCTGTAGGAGTTGAAAGTGAAACTCCTTCCTTATCCCTTAGGATTAGGAATGCAACAAAAGAAATCCATATTAATTAATTAGGCCTATTAAAAGGTGAACTTTCAGTTGCTTCTCAAACCTTGTGAATTGAGGACCTTTGTTTTTGCTTCTACATCTGAATCTTCAGATTCCTAACTATGGCTCATCTCCTTATTTAGTAGCTCAACTTGCACTCTTAACAGTCGCTTCGCTTCGCACCCTCCGCTTCTTGACTTGTTTATATCCAATCCTTATCAATAAGACCTGTGGATCAAATGGAAAGTGACAACTTTTATGGAATTCTATGAGTCCTTTGGACTACTCCTCTTTAGTTGCACTCCTATTCAACCCTTGTTCATTGATTCAGTCTCACCTTAAAATTAAAATTCAGTCATTTCGATCATTCTTCTTAACTCCTACAGAGTGCTTAGAAGGAGTCATGGAATTTCACTAAAATAGGTCGACTGAAAGGTGCGAAGCAGCTCGACTAAGAAGGAGAGGCATAAAAAATTTGTGTTGAACTTGAGTGAGGTTAGGAAGGAGAGGCGGAGTAGGAGTTGAGATTCCCACGGAGTGGTGCGAAGCAGCTTAAATAAGGAGAGACGAAGTAGGAGCAAAGAATTTACGAGTGAGGTTAGGAAGGCGGAGTAGGAGATTGATTCTTTGCTCTTTCAAAGGAGCGCAAGTACATAAATAGAATACGAACCTCTCCTTTCAATCGAGACCTCCGCTAGAAGCAAAGAATTTACAAAAAACCACTCAAAGACTAGTCTATCAAACGGTTCTTTGGATATGAGAGTCCTTCAGACCAATTAAGCTACGTAGAACCAAAAACAAAGGTTCAAATGTTCAAAGTAGAGAGAGAAACTGAAAGTCTCTTCTCTTATCTCAGGTGTATGGAGCCACCGTCCCTTTCATCAGCGTGCCATTAAAACTAGGTGTCCACCCAGATAATGGCGATATGCTGAGACACTGTTTTCCGACAGCCACCTAGAACCTCGATCTCTAGGCTCTAGAAATAGCCTACTGATTGATACCCATTTACAACGATGTCCCTAGTTGTGATCTTTTGGTTTTGGGCATACACCATTTTCATCAATCAATATATGAGAAAAGAAAACCTTCATTCGCTGGTCGGATCGTATCGACTGAATCTACTACTTGGAAAGTTGGAAAGATAGAGCTACCCCGAAAAGGTAGTTCCCTTTGGAGCATCCCGAAAAGGTAGTTCCCTTTTGAGCGTAGTGGCTTCAGTAGTAGTTTCCCTTCCTTATTGCTTGTGTTTCTGGTGGAGAAGCGAAGCAAAAAAAGTCTTGAAATTGGAGCGATAGCGACCCTGGAGCGTAGTGACTGAATTTGCTTGCTTGGCTCTAACTAAATCTGCTTAGCTTGGAGAGATAGATACCCTAGAGCATAGCTACTTCAGTAGTAGTTCCCCTTGGAGCGTAGCGACTGAATTAGACTCTTTAAGTGAGTCTTTCTTCTTGTTCTAGGTAGAGGGGAGGATAGGTGACCGGGGGGAGCTTGTCTGGAGATGACCAACTAGCCAACTTTTTTAGTGAATACACCAAATAAAGGCTTCGTAAGGTGCGAAGCGAAGCAATTATTAAGGAGTGCAAGTTGATACATTAGATTTTTCCTCCGCTACATTAGCTTTTTGAGATAGCTACGTTGCCTAGAAAAGGAGTGTAGCGACTTCATCTGTTCTTGAAAATGAATAACCTGTCCCAGATGATGCCCTTGAAGCTGAATCTGCTTTCCTGGAGCGTAGCAACTTAATATGGTTGGATCTCCTTGAGCGATAGCTACCCTGTAGCGAAGTGACTTCATCATACATTTTGAGAGTCTTTCTTTGCTATGCTACAAATGTTCAGGGCGAAGCCACCATTATTCTACACTTCTGGTGCCCGTTCCTCTGTTGGTGGAAATAAGCTTCTAGTGTCCGCTCCCTTGGAAAGGGAAAAGGAAAGCTGGAAAACAAATCAAAACAAAGGTCCATATTAGTTTCGTTAGTGAATTTGAGACGAGATTGAAAGGTACGAAACAACTCGACTAAGAAGAAGAGGATCAAAGGAGAAGGAGAGGCTCAATGTAATATGAGAGTAGAGAAGAATTTAAAAGGAGCTCTTAGATTAATAGAAGAAGCCTACGCTACACTGAAAAACATCAAATCCATGAAGTAGGCGAGGCCACCATAAAAGCCAAATCCTATTCCTATACAGTTAAGCCACCGCTCCGCTACGCGCTATGCTGAAAGAGTTTGTGGCTATCCACTACTACGGGGTAGCTATCTCGAAAAGCAGATTCAGTTACGGGGTAACTATCTTTCCAAATAGATTCAGTCGCTACGCTCCGCTAAAGTAGTTTAAGGTTGTCCGCTACGCTCAAATAAAAGGGATAAGTATCCAGTAGTTTTGGGATCAAAATCAAGTGGTTTAAGGCTGTCCGCTCCAGGGTAGCTATCTCTCCAAACCAAGCAGATTCAGTTGCTACGCTATGGATAAATATCAAGTAGTTCCTTGGATAATTAAAAGAGAATAAATGAGAAAGTGGTTTCACCGCTATGTTACGGCTCTGCCTCCGCTTCGGGTTAGCTATCTTTTCGAGCAGATTCAGTCACTGCTCCTCTGGATATTTATTCAGTTCTGCTTCCAATCTGAACTTTTGGGTGAAGCCTCAACAAGATAGCTGGATCGATATCAATATCACCGATGATGAAAAGCCAGACATATGGCCAGACCTCTTTCTTAGCTTAACAAGGAAAACAACTCAAGGCAATAGCGGACGTGTCCAAAGGAAGTAGGAAAATCGTGTACAAAAAAGTACATTCTTGATTGATAGCAGTCATCAATCACTTGATTTTAGCTACGCGGATAGGACAACCTTCAACCACTTCCGAAGCAGAGGTATAGCCGTAGCGTAGAGGAAGTCAACTACCTCCTACCTCCTTTATTTATCTAACTACTATTTATCTAGAACAACTTGATATTTATCCGGATATATTGAAGTCGCTCCGCTCCGGGGTTGCTATCGCTCCAAGGAGATCCAAGCAGCGGAGGCAGAGCCGTAGCATAGATGTGAAACCACTTTCTCCTTTAGTTATCTAACTACTTAAATATTTATCCAGAACTACTTGACATATTTATCCGAAAATATTGTCCGAAACTACTTGATATATTTATTCGAAACTCTTATATGGAACAACTACTTGTATCCGTAGTGGAGGCAGAGGCATAGTAGAGGCAGAGGCGTAACGGCTAACTCGCTTTCTTGAAGCGTAACGTATAGTCGTCAACTACTTTGACTTGCTTGTATTCTGTATCCGGAGCATAATGGTGAAACCACTTTCTTGAAGCGTAACGTAATGGATAACCTTTTTCTGGAAGCGTAGCGTAGCCGATTCAATATTCCTTAAACTGGTCTAATTTTTGAATATGGATTTCTCAAATTCTTAGATAAGGAATTCGCTTCGCCCCTTTCATCATTTTGAGTCGAGTTATTTCATAATAAACTCCTTCACAATCATTTCTCTTTGCGCCTTCGAACAGATCCTTAATTTAATCCATATGAATCTGTAAGGAGAGGGGCGAAGCGAAACTCATTATCTTCTTAAAAGGAGTTCATTAATGAAATAACTTGACTCAAAACATAAGGATACAAAGGTTAGGACTTGAAAGCGAAGTCCTGATCACTTATTCTATGAAAGAGCTCTTAAGATTAGAAATAACTCGATTGTAAAATAGAGGAGAAGGGAGAAGCGAAACGACTGTGAAGGAGCTCTTCAAATTAGAAATAACTCGACTCAAGACAATAAGGATAAAAGAATTATCAAAGAATTTGAGAGCAAAAGTCCTTATCCCTTATTAGGATTCTGGAACCCTTCAAATTAGAAATAACTCGACTCAAAACAAAAGAATATAAAGGTTAGGACTTGAAAGCGACATTATTAAAAAAAGGAGCGCAACTTGTTTATTCTACCATATGTCTAGAATTCTTTGCACCTCTTCTGAATTGCTTACTGGACCTCTGCGGAGTTCTTTTTTGATTCAATTTTTTCATGCATTGCAACTTAATTCAAAAAATCATTCTATAAGTTTGAATTTGATCTTTCATCGATTAAGAAAGTTCAACTCATCAGTGCAGGTTACAGATTGGGGGAGAGGTTCTGATCTTTCAATAGCACAAACTCGTGAATGTCTATATGATCACTTGCATTAGGAGAATAGGAATTCCCACCAGTTGAACTGGAAAGGTACCAATCTGTGAAAAGGCAGGGACACATACGAGTCTTGATAGGAAAGGGAACCGATTACAGTAAGGGTAAGGCCCTATGGAGCAGGGAGTCAATACCAATTCTTTGGGTGGCTTCAAAGAAATTCGGGGAGGGGATCAAAAAATTTAAGAAGGAGTTTTTCTTGCTTTTTTTAGTTGAGTATGCGTCATATCTTCAGTAAAAAATATCGTCAGATCTAGAGACCAAGGTCGTCAGTATAAACAAGTCCTTCGGACGGGTAGGAAAGGTAGCTGAACTCGTTTGTGACTTTGAATTACAGTTATTTGCCTCTTTTTTTCTTACTGCCATTCACATGAATGAATCAAAACAAGGTGGGAATGAAAAGGCATAATTAGAGGGGGAAGAAGTGGCACCTTTCATCTGTCTCAGTTTCAGAATAAAAAAGAGTCAAACTGCCATTCACATGAATGAATCAAAAGAAGGTGGGAATGAGAAGGCATAATTAGAGGGGGAAGAAGTGGCACCTTTCATCTGTCTCAGTTTCGGAATAAAAAAGAGTCAGAAAGGCCCAGACGGGTAGGAATCAATCGATGAACCTCCTGCTTGAGGAGGCAGCTAGACTTTAAGTAGGCGGCTGTTGGGCCATCCGTACTGATTGATGAGGCTGTTGCACTTGTACTTCTTTCTTGATTTAAGGAGAAGTCGCTCGTCCGAAGGAGACTTGTTTATGGAACTGAATGCTGTAGAGCGGTTTGAAGTTCAAGGAAAAGGAAGGAGATTCAAGTCAGTTATAAGTAAGGTGAATTGCATTTAGATGCCTCATTTAGTGAATCAAATAAGTGGAATGAACAAGTCCAACGTATGGTAGAATAAACAAGTCATTTGCAAATTCTTTGGTCCTAACCCACAAATTCTTTGTGCCTCTCCTATGAGTCGAGCTGCTTTCACTCTTATTGATGAGGACATATTAACCTATCACCTGGACTTATGAATTCCACTAACCCCTTCATCAGGAGTATTCAGACCGGAGGACCCCTTGTTCATTGATTCAGTCGAGCTGTCCTAGTAGCATAATAAGTGAAAGAGATTTTGAAAGAATCAAGGTTTTTATGATTTAGTCGAGTTAAGAAGATAGAGATCTATTCAAGATAAGAAAAAGAAAAGCAAATCCATTTCTTTATATCTGATTATCTGTTCCAAGGCTGGATGAAATTGAGTAGAAATCGAAATCTTATTCTTATATAAGAAGATCAGAAAGCTATTCTCTTTATTCTATTTCATATCCACGAGTTGATGAGTGATGAAGAATCAGATTTGAGAGTTGATAGACGAATGAATATAGAAAGATTGATCATCATTTATTTATTTCATCTATAAAGACTTATAAGATATATCTCCGCTCGGTCTTGAAAAGATTATGAAAGAGTAAGAGAGGTTCAAAGAATTTGAGACTGTAAGGATCAAAGAATTTGACTTGACATCGACTCAAAACCGAAGGAGAGGGGCGAAAGGCACTCGAGGGAGGTTAGGAAGGAGAGGGGCGGGTTTTAAAGCCTAGATTATGAAAGGACTTCTATCTTATTATAGAAAGATATTCAATAATAAAGAGCACTAGGTTTTTGAATGACCAATTCGATATATATAATAAGATAAGAAAGGATCAAAGCTCATTGAATCAAGACTTATCAATAGAGAAAATCACAGAGATTCTTTACTTCATTATGATTTCACTATTTATTTGCCCTGACTTTGTATGATTTGAATCAATATGAAAATGAATAGGAGTCAAGAGAAGATTTCTACTTATTATTTTAGGATATTTGATTATTTACAAGGATCGAGATTAGACAACTGGTAAAATTCTCATTTAGTCAAATACCAGAAATTATAAGCAAAAGAAGAATTCCTCTTTATCAAGTTCACGAGGAATGAATTGATCTACTTATGCCATAGAATTAGGCTGCATGAAGCGACTGGAAAGATGAAACCCACGAGGCGGAGAAGAAGGAGATATAAGAATTTAGCGACTAAACATCACCCAAGGACTAAAAGAATACCAATGCTGAACTGAATCGGATTCCAAGACCTACGAAGCCTTTCATGATAGCTCCATTTCCGCTGATAAGGAGAGAGATAGGCAGAGGAAGAGGAAGATGCCTCTTCTAGAGTACTAATTGAAATGAAAGGTAAAAATGAGCATAAGAGGAATCAGAAGTTTGGAAGCGGATGAACTCAGGTCCTCAGATCTCGAACTTGAGTAGGATTATCCAAAAGCTATCACAATCTCAAAGCTAAAACGAAGGGGTCAGGATTGATAGAGTCGATTACGAGTCATTTTAGACCTAGGCTAGGCTGTGAGAATTTGAGAGAACACATATTCTATCTTCTTTCATAGGCCCAGGAACCAGCTCGACCATAGGGTCTTCGCTAAAATCCTTAGTCAGTTGGTCAGAGGTTAGATTCGGATCTTTCAGATCGCTAGGAAAGAGATCGATCCTCTTCCGATTAAGGAAGTAGAAAAAGCAGAAGATTGAATAGTTGGGTTGGGTAGGCGTCTTGTCCAAAACTCATATGAAAAGAAAATGAGAGCTGATCCTAAGATGACCATTTCTCGACAGCGATTGCTCGTCGAGAGTTTTCGTATATATTCATCTATTTCTTTTCTCATCACTGTATTTAACGCCTGAAATTGGACTAATATAGATTCCAAGTTCCCTTATAAATTGAGGACAGATGGTAGAATAAACAAGTTTCACTTCTTTTAAGAATAAGGATAAGGAGTTCGCTTTCATTCAAATTCTTTGAACCTCTTCTTTCAGATGTATATGGATATAAACACGTCCTTTGAATGGGTATAGATGATGAATTCATATTTGAAGTAGTTTGATAGCTCAAAGAATGATCGACGAATGCAAGCAGTTTCATTCTCAGTTTCAGTACTCTAAGCAAGGTAATTTTCAAAGTCATCTGTTTATCCCGTTAAGGGGTAGGTGTTCAGTTAGAGACAAGAAAGGGCTCGACTTCCTTTAGGGATTATCCCTTGAATCAGTGGGAGTTGGTCTTGCAGTAGCAATTCTTGTTCCAGTTTCATAGGTTGAATGATCTCTTTCATCAGGCAAAAAGGCAGATTTATCTAAATGGAATATCTGTCCCATTATTTCAAAGTCAAGCAAAAGCCTTTATGAGAAAGATGCGCTCAAGCGCCCAACCAAAGGCTCAAAGAATTTACGAAAAATGTCTCCCTCTGAAATCGGTGTGCTGAGGTATTGGAAATGTTCAGCAAATTGAGAGAAAGACAAGAAAGTGAAAGGTAGAGCTTCCACAAAATGAGGTAGGTAGCTTTCGCTAATGAGAGATGGCTTTAGGGATTAGGTCTCCTAATTCATGGAATTTCTTTTGTCTTTCTATATATGAGAAGCAAAGATGCATAGAACAACCCGACCAAAAGCCCTGAAGGAGGATATTGCAAGTGGTCCACTCTCTCATTTACAACAATGGATCAACCCCTTGTCCAAACTGAAGATTAAGTCTTTTTTCACAAATTCTTTGATCCTTCGGAGGGATCAAAGAATGATCGACGAGTCTGATTATAGCTAATGTCTAATTATTAAATTCTGACGAAGAGCTGGTGCTCTAACCGCGTGATGGGGTCGGAATAGCAGCTGTGAAAAGCTTAGAAGTTAGAAAGAGACAAGATAAGGATGCCTTGGAAGATGTGAAGTGAAGCGACTGAAAGTTTGCCTTTTAATGATAAAGGGAATTGAACAAGGGCTTGAATTTGATTAGTAGGTTTGGAAGGCATAGGAAGATATTCAAGGAAAGTGAATTTCAGATAAAGGAAGAAAGAAAGCAGAGGACAGAGAAGGTGCGGAGCCAAGTTCAGACTAATGGACATAGTTTTAGTGGAATTCATGATCGGACCTATCTTTGATACATTGTTATATGAATCCGACTATTCATTGAAGAAAGTATGGGATTTTGAAGTGATACCCTCTCCTTAAAGAGAAGAAGAGATCAATGAACAAATCAATGAACAAGGCTCAAAAAATTTGAGTTATCAACTTATATATAATTATAGAAAATTCTTGAATGAGCAGTTCTGAATATCTCTTCTTTAATGTTGAGAAAGAAAACAATGAACATCCAAGAAATGAATAATGAAAGTCCTTCAGATAGGAGAGACAAGAAGAAGAAAGCCTAAGTTAAGACTCCGAAACTAGAGCAAGAAAAGCGGCTTCTGATCCTTCTACACCTCACTCAATCTCAAAGCTTTCGCTTCCAATGATAGAAGATCAGAGAAGAAGACTGATTACCGCCTCAATAATCTTTTGTGGGACTACTTCCTAGGGATCTGATCTTACCTCGTCAACTTATAATACTGCTTTCAGGTACCCCTTTCTAACTTTGCAAGCTATTCCTCAACCTCGTAAACAGAGAAGACTTCTTCTTGTTCACTCATTCCCCTATTGATTTGATGATGCATGAAGGACTCGATCTCTTTTATCCACTGAAATGGGGACTTCCTATTTGCTCTGTCTAAAGATCTCATTCTCACTCATTTAAACCTACTTAGCCCTATCAATGAACAAGGGTGGGGCCTAGTTCTAAAGGGAAAGATTCTTCTGTCAACTTGGGATAGACCTAATCCGTCTATCAAAATAAAAAAAAGAATTCCCAGTCAAATCAAATGAAAGAGGAGTGTCCATTTTCACATGAAAAAGAGATTCGACATTCGAAATTAGATGCATTGGCAGTTGAGCAACTAGGATTTCCTTCCTTCTAGCCTTTCCAGTCAGAGAATAAGACCTTTGTAGCATCCGCAACTGATCATACTCATTCCACTTATGAAAGTGAGACTGATGACTATAGTCATTGCCCATGGAGCGGGGAAAGGGTGTCCGATCCGACCCTACTTTTTCTTCTTAGTGATAGCTGTCATTGATGGAAGAAACCTCGCTGAGAACTTTCATTGAAAAGAGAACCTTCTCCTATTTTCGGGAAACATCTTTGAGCCTTGAAGAGTAGAACCTGCATGAAACGGAAACTAGAACAAGAACTCCTACTATAAGACCAACTCCCACTTTTGCAACTACAGCGGAGAAAGATTTCTCAACCTCTCTGCATACTCGATTTGTCCTTCTAACCTTTACATCTGCCAAGACTGCTGGGTCTATCTTCAAAAAGAGAGAATACCTAGGGGTGTGGTAGAAGGAGTTCCAAAGCCTTCGCTAATTCCTCGTCTTTTAGTCGAGCCTTGTTCGCAAATTCTTTGTGCGTCAGTCCTACAAATTGAATATGTCCTTATCAATGAGACCATTGATTTTTAAACATTTTTTGATCCTTGTTCATTTATAGTAATCCTTTAGTTTCTTCTCCGCATCAAAATGAAAATCCTTCCTTGCCTTCCGGTTTGCACTCTTTCTTTCTTTTCAAAAAGTCGGCAGTTGCTTCAATTTTCTGTAATTAGTAGGTTTAGTAGGGATAAAGAAAAGTGAATAAGGATTAGAAAGCTCAAAAGGAGGTTAAAGGTAGATGGAGCTGGCATCAGAATCTTATTTAACGTTTAATCCACCACTCCGTGGGATTCTTTGAGCCTAAACAGTCTGTTATTACTTTCTTTGCTCTGAAATATTCTTTGAACCCTTTATTCTCTTCGTTGCACTTCTTTGAAGAAGATAAGTCTTTATTCAATGAGCTTCTTGCAAATTCTTTCCGCCTCTCCTTTTTAGTCGAGTTGCTTTACACCCTATTGTTTTGAGTCTCGTTATTTCTAACCTTTAAGGACTCCTTCCCAGAATAAGGGATAAGGACTTTGCTTTCAACTCCTAATGGAGCATTTCAGTCGAGTTATTTCATAACCTATGGATGGATCTAAGAGAAGTTTCAAAATAGGGGCTTTATGCTCTGATCACACAAACAAGGAGATTAGTTGAGATTGTTGGGGAGGATTGCCCCGTGGGTTATTAACATTCTCCCATGGAAAATGAAAGCAAAAATTCTTGGCTAGTCATTTCTCCATTTGAACTGGGTCAACTCGATCGAGTACCCATGCGACCACTAGGAAATTACTTCCTTCTTCTTTCCATCAAGAGTGAGAGATCGAGAAGCCCATTACGCAGTGTAGAAGGAGATAGAGAAGAGGGATGGAGTTAGAAAGGTAAAAAAGCAAGAGCTCTACTGCAAGGGTTGAGGGAATTCTCAATGATCCATTAGGAATGAGAATCGATCGTCAATTTCATTCTCAATTTTCAAAAATCTGAGTTCCATCTTTGATAAATCTACATTGTGAAAAGAAAGCCTATCTGTAGGACCGTATCAGAAGTAGATTCTAGATGTAGCATTCTTTCAGTTAGTGGGATGCCCTAGCTGCTTGAATTCAATATTTCCACAGAATGAGAGAGGAGAGAAGGCCCGATAAGGGTCATAAGCCCACTACGCGCTTGCCTTCTTATAAAAAGGTAATTAATTGACTTTCGTACCGCTCAATTTGGAGTCTAAAAGTGAAGGCACGAAGCGAAGCGACTGCGAGGAGCCCTTACATTATCAGAATGGAACTAAAAGACTAGGGTCTGCCTTGGTCTATATGCCAAATCCACGAATCAAGAGAGTAAGAAAGTGTAGTCACTAAAAGGAAAAAATTTGACAAAGAGTCCACATTCATGGGATTCATCCTAAGGAGATTCTCGGTTGGCAAGATGGATAATATGATGAAAAGAATAGGAAGCATGAAAAGCAACAGGCCATATCGAAGAGGCATGAGTAAGATAATTCTTTCAAATTGCGGGTAGATGGCATGAAGAAGGAAGAATGCTGGGGAATCCCTCACTCAGAATCAGAATAGTCCCACGTAGCGGTTCTTGAGTGAAGCTCCTCTTAAGAGTAGTAGGATTGCTAGAGGGTATCATAAGATCTCCTGGAAAGGATAGTTATGAAGATTACAGTCTTTATGAGAAAGAGAAAGGTGCGAAGCAAAAAGACGTAGTTTACAAAGTTGAGAAGAGTTAAGCTCGACTGAGTTCTATCAGGATCGGATAGAAGGAGTTCTTCTTTACTTATTATATCTTCTTCATATTAACTTCTTAATTTCCCACTAGACGGGATCCTTGTCCTATGTTGTGGTCCATAACATCCTTAGCAGATGCTATGTACGGAGCTACCTATCTTTTATGCCTTCCTTCGCACTTCTTAGTGCTACTTGTTTACAAAGGACTAAGGGGGATCTCGTTGGCTTTCAAAATGGGAAAGGTGCAATCTTAGAAAGAGCTTGTCGGTAGGGTAAAAGACATCATGCATCATATAAAGAAAGGAAGTCTCCGTGAAGATTGAGAGCTGAAGGCGAGACTGATCGGAAGATCTTTCCATTTCATCTATCTTATCTGATTTTTGATTTGGAATATCGGAGCTTCAAACATAGAGGAGAAATCATCTGTTGACACCCTTCTTAGGAGTTCTCTTTCATCTAAGACTGCCTTTTCATTCTGGCCATGGCACATATAGAGAAGGATACGGTTCCTCTTAGAAGGACAACACGTAGTGGGTTCCCTCAAGCCATAATGACTCTGGAAAAAGATCTAATTCATACTCTTATTCCTAAATACACTGATAAGGCTACTCTGAATTCTATCTGAGTGATAGTTGACTCTTGCTTCCTTAATTGATCATGGACTGGTATCATTCAAGATGACTAGAGGAGAGCTCACCCAATTCAATAAGCACCATCCAGGTGTTAAATGAACAAGGGTGGGAGCCTAGTGTCGTGGCTTCCTTTTCCGGGTTGTCTATCAATCTCATAGGGTTCACTCCCTCAAATGATGTTCTTCAAGTCGTGATGTAGTAATTCTCGTCTTTCTCATCTTGGATGTGTTTGGCATGGAAAAGATCTTGATTCAATAATAAATCAAAGTCATAATTTGACCCATTTTTACTTGACTCAACCTATTGATAGAGTTCTTAGCCTACCGATGATTGGCTTTCAAAAAAGGACCTTTGGGTAGGATTTTTTCTTACCTCAACTGAAAAGAGAAAGCCTACCTTTCACTCCCTTTCCATTGAATATGTAGCCCTTTCTCTCTTGCTTGAATCTCACGATATGAGTTCAAAGGCTAAAGCCAATTGATCGTCATCCTATCCTAGCACATTGTTTGAGACTCTTAATTACGGTTATTTGATGTGAAAACGAAATCCCCATTACTAGAACCTACCTTCTTGCTTCAATCTCCATCTTTCTGAGAGGCTTCTCCATAGGGACAACAATCATAGTCTCACTTTGAAATAGGAGATGAATAGGCGGGACGTGGAAAGGCCATTATGGAGGTTCAACTCCTGTTCTCCCTCGTAAATTGATCATACTGCTTGCTTCTTCGAATTGCTATGTGGGCAAGGGGCTACTTCTTTTTCTTCAACAACGGATGAGGTATCCGAAAGAGGAAGAAGAAAAAAGCAAGAAAACTTCCCTTGTCGAAAGAGATATGTCCTTAAACCATTTGGAGCTTTCTTTTCTTTCTTTTTTCATTTTATTCTGATTCTCATGAAAGTGAATGATCTTTAGCAAGGGGGACCACAAAGGACTCTTCCTTAACAAATAAAAGAAGCTTCCTTATTCACATCGTATAGAAGGATTTCTTCTTCCACACTGTGGGCTTCAACTGCCTTAAGATCTCATGTTATTTGGGCAATACGTGGTCAAGTTGATTCCTAGGCTTTCCTGACTGAACTTTCTGTTGGAATTTATGTCCTAAAACTTGTAGTTTGTAATCATATTCTATTCAATAAAGTCGTTATTTGAGAAATTGAATACTATAATCTTAAATCAAATAAACTAAGATCCCAAGGCTATTTTGAGTAAACTTGAATTTTATGTAAAGAAAGGTTGGGCGCCTTATTTAAAGATACTATGGATGCGGCCCGCTTTGTAGTTAGTACGGATGAGGTAATCCTAAATCATTCATGTAGAGACATGAAAGTGGGGGCATCCCATGTAAAGGGTTTACATAAGATAGAACCATAAAATAATCACCTTTACGTTATAAAGTCGTTTACTGTTCAAAACCGACTGTCTCAATTATTGATGACCTAGGTAACTTAATCTTAATCCTGACCTAACTGTGAACTCCTGTTCACACGAGATTATCCTTAGATCTGCATAAGTGAAGGAAACTCATTAGTGTTGGCCTGATAAGCCTCCTATTTCAGGGGTAAGATCAGGTGGATAGTTGGGAACATATGGTGCAAGAGTTGAAATTTACTCCTACCCGCTTTAGGGTTAGTAGATAGGTTGTTCCCTTAAGGACTGAATCCAAGTCTTGAACAAAGGGGCCTTACCCTCTCATAGGCCCGAGAGGGACTCGATTTATAGGTTGTACCTTAAAATCAATTGTTTAATAGTGGATCACAAGGACTTAAAGAGAAAGATGTAGTCTTGGGGTAAAATGATATTTTTTGACCTAGCCAAGCTTACGAACAACGTGTGAAGGGTTAACTTACTGATCATGGTTATATCAAATGGACACAAATATATCTATAGTGAGGGGAGTGAAACTACGAGACTTTAGTGGAATGACCTGTTAGTTAACGAATATTGATTAGCTCGGTATAAAAGAGTTTAGCCTGTTAATCTCGGATCATTGGAGCCCATGACCTATAGGTCCATTAGGTTTCCCTACTAGCTCATATGGAATAAACTTAGAACAATATGATGGAATGAGTCGAATGAGTCAAATTCTTTGAAATAGGAGAGGAGAGAGAAACCGACAAGTATATGTGATATAGTCGTCAGTTTTAGATTACTAATAGAGCTTTATGCTTAAATGGAATTTAAATATTAAAGATATGAATGTGGATTCATATTCGGAAGATCCAAATTAGTCAAGACGGACAAAATTGTAAAAAGTCAAAATGTTGACTTTTTGGTTTGACAAGTCAAAGTTTGATATTTGACCAAAATGACAATTTTACCCTTTGACCAAAGTTAGTGAAAAAATCCAACATTTTGTTGGATAAATCCACTAACTATAGTGGCTAGGTGTTAGCAAACTATGATGACATTGAGCCCACTAATGGTTAGTGGGTTATGTGTTGTTGGCCCATGTGTTTGCATGCACATGTAACCTTGCATGTGAATTCTCTATAAATTGGGCTCTTGGAGCCTTAAGGAAAAGGTTGACATTTTTCTTAAAAACAAAATTTGGCAGTTGTTTTTACAAAATAAAAAGCCCAAACCTTTTTTCCATATTTATTTTGCATATTCTTTCTCTCTCCCAATTTCCTTCATCTAACAGGTCCCACAATCCGGTTCTGAGTCCGAATGATAGTAGGTCAACCCTAATGGTGGTTCAAGCATCAATCGGAGCTTCGAATGTATGTTTTTCTTAAAAAATCCTATATTTAATCTTATTTTGGTTTAAGGTTTATTGTTAATTAATTGCAATTAGGGTAGAATTTCAGTCTTTCTTCCACCCTGCTCGTTTAATCTTTATCACTTTCTAGCTCTGTGGGATTCTGTGTGAACAAGGTTACATGTGTCAAAGATAAATAAGACAGGATCAAGGCACTTGCTTCAGAATGCAGAGCGCGTCACAATGGAACTGAGTTATGTGATTTCATTCCCTATACCCCTGAATTACACTCACCTTCAACATTTCCCAAAACGAAGAAAGCCATTACCATTACTAGTATGGTCGAGAGGGGGAACTACGTGAACCAGGCTCAAAGAATTTGAATGAAGCACTAGGTTGCGAACCTGAAGCATGCACTTTTCACACCTTTACCTGAAATCAGAGATTCGGGATCAAGAGTATTCCATAGTCAGTGACAAGATCTGAGTTAGTAGGGAAATTAGTCCCAATTGTGCCTAACAAGCAAGGAAAGGAAAGCGTTCTACTTGTGAGTGGTGTGATGGGTACGTGGGTGATTGAATTAGTCTTTAGATTTGATCATGATAATCGTGAAATAGAATAATTCAATCACTGAAAATAATGATGTGATTCGGGTCAAATTCAAGATTGTGCACTATCGAAGCGTGGTGTAACCTGTCCTTTGATTCTTTAAATGTGGTCCAAAATGGACTCAAATGAGAACAAGAGGGGGCGAGACCAATCTATAAAGGCAGGATGGAGCGAAGGGTAGAGAATAACTCTATTTAGAGGGCTCCCTTGCCTGGTAAGGCTGCCCTTACTTGAGCAGAGAAGTAGCGATAGCTAAACTGCCTCAATGAACAAAGGGGATTAGGCATCCGTTCTTAGGGTGGTCCTTTTCTAAAGTTCAAAGAAGAAGAAGAAGCCTAAAATTGGGGGAAATTGACTGAGAATGTCATGAATTCACCCATTATCATAAGTAGGGTGCTCAAAATTGGTTGCCAGATAGAGTCTCATTCTCTAGAAAGAGAGGTGCCCACTTGATTATAGAAGGCTAGTTGTCAAGTACGGAGCAGAGAATGAGTTGTAGAATGAGATAGAAAAGAGGAAAGTGTTCTTGATATTGGGATTGGAGTTTCACCCATCCCAATTCTTAGGCTTTTTTAGGCGGGAAGGATCATATTCTATTTTGGTGTCGGTTCAAGAAACTTAAGGATGCATAAAGATGAAAGGAAAAGGTGAAAGACTCAAATTCTTTGAGCCTACGCTTAAACTAATGAGGTCTTCCAATAATATTGATGTGAGATTCATGCCTATGGTGAAGTTAAGGAAGAAAGATTAAGAAGAAAAGATAAAAACAAGTCAAAAGTTTCAAAGAATTTGAGAAATACGTGGTTCTCCACCTTTTTCTTGAATTTGGAATTAGTTTTCGTTGCGTGGTGTTAAAGTCTCGAATGTGTTAGATCGGTAATGGCTTAAGGCTGATTTCTTCATTGATTTATCTGTTTGACCTCTTTACCTTTAGTAGGAAGGAAGAAAAGAAAATAGGGTATTTAATCCTAAAGCACTTACTTTAAGAAAGAGCTCTCCCCCTAGTTGTTAGAGGGATGGAAGAGTATTTTCATGATAGGTTCCATGAGTACTAATCCCAACTTTCAGATTCAGGGACAAAGTAGACCCCACTCTGTAGTCTTCTTCCATATTCACTTCCTTGCCGTAGGTTTCGATTTCTTAGAGTCAGATCGATAGACTGAGCTCAATTCCCTACAAATAAAGTCTTTGACTTTGCCTTGACATTTCTCAATTTCGTTTTTGGTCACTAATGAAAATCGAGTGAATTTTTGTTTTATCATGAATGAAAGAATCAAAGCCCTTGTTCATCTCAGATTCTTTGAGCCTCACTTCTTCCTTCTTGTTCATTCATCTCCTAAAGCAGACACTACCATGAGACGTGAAAACACTCGATCCCATTTCGATCTCGATATGTGAAATTGTCTTGCGCCATATGTACTGAGATTATTCGAAGACATGGTCTAAGCCCGCTAAATAAAGAAAGGAAAGACCAGACCGTCTATTCATTCCTCTGATTTTCTCCTGAATTACTAACCCGATTGCGAGTAAAAGGTGAAAAATGAAAGAAAAGCTTCATTGAGATTTTTTTGGTGTTCACTATGAAAGAAAGAGAAAGAGCTTGATAAAGGAAAGAATCTTTTCTTCTTCTTGTTTCTCTTTCTTTTTTTGTATAAAAAAATGTGGCGAAGGTGTATAGAAAGAAAAAGTGAGCAATGTGGTTCTTTTGTATGATTCATTAATCTACGATTTCTTGCTAGTCAAATAAGAAGATTGAGGGGAATCTTCATCGTGAAAGATGTAAATGTGGGATTAGAGTGAATAGGACAAAGAGAAAGAGCTGGACAAAAAGAAAGAGCTTACCCGAGTTGGGTGCAGTGAGAAAGGTAACTTCAAGACAAATCCGTAGAAGAAGAGGTTGAGTACGAAAGGGTATCAGTCTCAGTAGAGGAAGAAATCCACGAAAGATCCAGATCAAGAGTTCTAGAGTGAAGAGACCTTTCTTGCTATCCCTTATGGCAGAGGTTCAGGAGAGGGATAGTCGGTATTGAATAAATAGTAGTTGTGTAGCATCTAGGAGAGAGATCGAGTTTACCAAAAGAAAATTCACTCTCTCATCAGTCCCATAAGTAGTTGTTCTTGTTGTAAGAATAGTTGTACGAGAGGATGTAGTTATAGACCAAAGGAGCAAAGAATTTGCGTCGAGGTTGGGGAAGAAAAAGCTGTTGTGGTAGTTGTCCCAACTATCGTTGAAGAACTTGTTTTCTTTTGGTAAGCTCTTGAGGCTCATTGAAAAGCCAAGGAAAAAGAAAAATGCCTTTCAAACCCCTTTCCACAATGGCTAAACCTATCCTTTATTCTTGCGCCTTTGAGCTGCCCCTCGTACGATTGGTAGAGATCCTCTACTTATGCTGTCTTTCTTGGGAGCTTTTCCCATCATTATTCCTCTTTCTAACTTCTACGGAATAGTCTGTAGTCTTTCTTACTCGTTCGACAATTTGAATATAGAAAATCAAAGAAAGAGCTTATAAAGCAACTTCAAGATCTACTACTTCTGGAACAACTAATCACAGAGGCATTCCTACCAATAAAGAATTGAGACACCGATAACCTGTCGAGAAAGACTTGTTTTCATGCCCCAAAGGATACCGGGAAAGGGGAAAATAGAGGATGGGGAAATGCCTGTGGGAGAGGATCTTGGTGATCGAGTTCCTGGTGCCTGATAGATTGCCTTAGTTTGCTGAAGCTTTGATATCGATTGCCAATACGCGGTTAGAGTTGTGCATAGAGTCTGTTGTGTTATGATGTATATATCTTTGTATGATATAGATACTCTACAGTTTATGTAAGCTTTAGGAGCTACGGTTAGGTGTCCTATCGTAATACCCTTTTGAGAGAATTCCCTAGGCTCCCTATGACTATAGGTCTCCGTAAATCTCTATTTTCTTTGAATTATTAGAAAATAAAGAACAAAACCATGAAAAATGGAGATTACCACCAACAAGCTTTTCTATCGTCTGAACCCACTAAAAGGAAGAATGAAAGGTTTGTTTGAAGTTAAGGAAGACGTAGAAGGCCTCAAGGAACAAAGGAACTCCTTGCCTCTGCACTCCTCTTATGTCGCCCTTGTTCATTGACTCCTAAAATTTGTCAATATTCTTTGACGTAGCTTAATCTTTGATAATTCTTTCAGCCTTCAAGACTTTTCATAATGATAAGGACTTTCGCTTTCTCTCCTTTCAATCAAGACCTTGTTCATTGATTCAGTCGGGTTATTTCATAACCTCCAAACAGGGAAGACAGAAAAAAAGAAAGGTGATTCTCAGTTTCTGCGTCTAAGAGGAGGATGAGGATTCTTCCTTGAGGCAGGAAAAGTAGTTTCTATTAATAAGGAAGTTTGAGATGAAGAAAGAGAAAGCCTAGAAGTTAATGGAAGAAGACTCCACTGATTTGAAAGAGGTCCTCCAAACGGAGAAAGATTCCCCATTCATTCTATAAGAAAATAATTCAGGCAATAGAAAGAGTTCAGGTTCGAGTCACTCAGTAGCCCATGGAGTGGGATCTACACCTTCAGAAAGAGATGTTTCGAAAGAGATAAAGGCTTCGTAAGGAGTTGACTCGCTCTTTTTGATTTTTTTTATTGAGAACCCCTTGATGAAAGAAGAGTCCCCTTGTATTTCCTTCGCCAGGGAGCGATAAGGAAGGAAACGAGGATACCAAGTGTATGAGGAAGTCAGCCACCTAGTAGAAAGATTTAGTCATCAAGGCTCGATTAAAAGGTAACCAAAGGTGCAAAGAATTTGTGAAGAGATCTAACTGTGGAGATTCTTTTAGTTGATAGAAGAAGCAAGACCACCATTAATTAGTAGGAAAGAGATCCCTTGTTCATTGAGGCGTGCAAATGAGATTCTTGATCGGTATATGGGGTAAGTCACTCTGAAAGGAAAGTCTCTGTCTCACACCTAGTTAGGACAAAGGATCCAATCGAGGTAGAGTCATAGGCAGATCGATGACGACAAAAGGATTATGAGAGGAGAATAGGGGAATTTCATGATCTCTTTACGATGGTGTATCTTCATAGTGTTCGATCATCACTCTTCTCTAGAGGTGGTCCTCATCACGAACCATGGATTGGGATTGAAGGCTACCTTGAACCTCTTTCCATCCTAAAGAGTTAATCGGTTAAACTAAGCCACTAAAGCTAGTTTCCCCATTGTCCATCATAAACCAATTCAAGGTAAAAGGATGCCAATCCAAATATTTCAATCGTAGAAATACACTCATATCATCATGCTATTCCCTGCTTCTTGTCGAGTTTACAAGCTCTCTCGTCACAGGCTCGTGAATACGGTAGATTTTAGAGGACTGAGGGCTCGACTGAAAGGAGAGAGGTCATTTCCTTGCTTTGTCTGACCCTCATGCTTGTTATCATTCTCACTCTTCTTGCTTCTACAACTGGGCCATGCCTCACTATTCCATTTCCCCTTCTAACCTACCTACTTCATTTGAGATAGCAGCTTCATCAGGGAATTCGTACTCTGCATTTGCTCGCTTCGAATAATTGAGTAGAAAGAGCCTACCTTTTGCATTTTTCAAGGGTGGACATTGCTACTTATTAAAGCACAACAACTGCACGACCTATCAACGGATGAAACTGGTCTCTCATTGGGGAACAAACCCGTCTCCCCTTTTGTTAGATTTAGATCTGACGGGCACTAACTAACTAGCTCCCCTACGCGACTGAGATTGAATTTTCGACTCCTTTTCTCAATATTCTTTGAGCCTTCTCCACGGGGAAAAAAGACTGATTCAGACCGACCCAAATATGATACCAGATCTGCGTTCATAAGGCCTCTCTTTCGATGGATAGTCTTTTCTTTCCCTTTCATCGATTTTAGCTTCATTGACGTCTGACCTCGTCTACTTGAACAAATCCTATGTATCATTCTTCCCCCATTTCGGTATTTGACTATCCAATCGCGTGGAATAATCCCAAGAGTCAAATCGACATCGAAGGATTTATTAGAAGACCTCTTGAAACTGAAACTAGTCCTGGAAAGAGCAGAAAAGGAATGATGAAACTTCCTCTTTGTCCTACCCTTTCCTTCCCCCCGTTTGGTGAGTATAGTGGAAAACTGCTCTGAATCGTCTGATAAGTCACTTTGAAGCGTAACATTCCATTCTTGAGTCCTTTAGACCTGCTCTGATAAATGCACTTTACTTCTAGCCTTTTGAGAGTCTTTTCTTGGAACATCACCCACTTCGTGGTAAGGACTAGGAGTCTGATTTCTTTATCTTTGCTTCTAGCCTTTTCTTCCTTTTAGTTAGTATTTTTTAGGTTCTCGCTTCGCTAGGCTTGATCTTTCTCATAATGCACTTCAGGTGAGTCAACGAAAAGTTCAAAAAGGAAAAGTTGCGTTGGACAATTTAGTCCTTCGAATATGAATTCATCCTCAGGACCAAGCGTTTTTTTTTTTTTACCTTTTTAGTACTCACCGTTCCATGGGTGATGTTGAAAGGTAGGCTTTCTTCTTCTTCTTCTTCCTTTAATAGCTCAATCTTAGACTTTGATTAGATTATGATAATAGTTGAAAAAAGATGGATTTTTGGCTCAACCTTATATCTAGCTGTATTATTCTTTTCGCCAAAAGTGAAAAATGACTATTGGATTTTCCTACTTAAAGAAAATTAATGAACGAGTCAAGAGGCAATTATAAGGGGTCCACAATGAAGAAGTCCCATGAAATTACTAAAGGACTTGTCCTTCTCAATATTTTTTTAGCCATGTCAAGCTTTTCTTTCTCAACTCCTCACAAATTCTTTCCTTCTCAGTTGTCTGAAATCTACCATATGAACTAATATCCACATTAGCTTTATTTATCTAAAACTTCTTGAATTTCCTAGTTGTTGGACTGATATATGGATGTCTTTCTTAGCTTAGGAAATAACTGAACTTACTTCCATTTTGATATCGCTTCCCAACCAAATAAGGCGATGCTCGACTAAACGGAGAGTGAGAGCTTCTCAAAACTAAGCTACTTCTTCCTTAAGGTCTTAGCCTACTGGTCGAGAAAAGAGTTCTCTCATATTAAGAGTTTGAAAAGTTTTGTCTGAATTGCTATGAGAGGGAAGGTCCCGAGGTAGTATCTTCTTGGTGTTAGACGTAGTATCTCATTGGACAACTAGTCTCGTATCGTATGGATTTTAGTGGAGTGAATTACTGAATCTTTGGGATAATCTTCTCTCTTCAATTTCTTGAGAGTTCAAACTCTTTGATAATGATATTAGACTCAAAGGAAAGCCGTAAGATCGACTTTTCTTCCTATTCTCATGCTTATTCATTCTGAATCAGTTGGTACCCCTAATGTGTTCAAGATGGAATGTCTTAGGTTAGAGCCTAGGGCCTAATTTAGTTCAATCAGGCTTAGTGCCCCATATCCTCTACCGCTATGTTGGGGTCGACTCCTTCCTCTACCCTAGCCTTGTTCATTGATTTTTCTTAAGGGGAGGTCAAATGAATGTCAAAGAACCCATTGCTTAGGCAGAATGTGCAATAGTCAGTCACCCTAGGTGAAAAGGAAGTTTGGTCCCAATTACGTCTTTTATCTTTTATAATAATAGTAGCAAAAATCATATGAATTCAAGGGCAAAAGAAAGGATTAACGATTAGATGTCCCATCCGTTTCCACTCCTCCATAGGCACACTTTAACTGCTCGAAGGGAAGTCTGACTGATAGGTTCCTTGAAGTATCTCTTTTCGCTCTGTCCCTTTTTCTTGATATGGGGAAAGAGAAAGGGCCTGATCCCAACCTTTATTGACTTCTATCCCGATTCCTTACCGTTACATTGGATTAGAAAGGAGAAAAGAAGAAAGCCTATCTCTAACTCACTCTTTTCTTCTTCTTCTTTGATCTTAGAAAAGCAACTTCTTCTTAGCTTTAGACTGATATTTTATTTCGTAACATAAAAGAGAGAGAAGAAGAGGCTCCGTAAGGAGTTGAATTGTTCATCAATTCATCATTCGAGATAGAAACCATAAGATCAAAAAAGAAATATACAGTTGATGAGGGAGCGCACAAGGAATTGAATAAGTATGGCACGAACGAGGTGTGAATACACCAATAAGAATAGGGGCCTGCTCGATTGACTTGGGTCTCCATCTACCTATTATGGGTATGAAGTTGCCTAGTTTACTCTACATCTTTATGAGGTCATTGTATTTTCCATCTAAATAGCACTAAAGGATCAGAAGAAAGAAGACTCGGTCGGACTTGACCTTTCGGTTTGAATATCTTATTAGTTGAGGCAAGGGATACTATTATTTTCCTCTTTCCTGCCCTCGTTCAGCCTATGAGTTAGCTTCTGGTGAGACGATAGCTTGGACTTGAAAGCAAGTTAGAGCTACCATGAATCAATCAATGAATGAAAAGAAAGCACTTACAAATAGAAAGAGAGGACAAGTTGGGAGTGGGTTTTTCAGTCCCACGGAGCAGTATTTCATTCTATTAATTACTGTGCTCAAAGATAGAACGGAAAGACAAACCGAGTCTCATTCATTCATTAGCCTTATTCCTTTCCAGGTAGACAACTAGTTCTCGATGGATCGATCATGAAAAGCATTAGTATCGGTAAGAGAAAGGATCTCTTCCTGCGGAGCAAGCCTACGACATTTTTGGATGATCAACTGTGAAAAAAGAATAAGAGAGAGCTCGGTTGAAAGATCTATAGTTTTAGCTACAACTTTAGTTTCTCAATCGTATCTTGCAGGTCATCTCGAAGTTAGAACTAGCTTCAGTGGAATAAACACGGACTAAGGACATCCTTCCGGAGTATATAGGTCGATAGGGTCGATATGGAGTTGACGATGTTGGGGATGACTATGATCTCTTTTTTGAATATGCATGCTCGATCTCTACTCTATCGTATTGGAAAAGATAAAAGAAAAGGCCTAAAGCTCAAAAGAAAGAAAGAATGTTGAGAGAAAGAGAGGAATAATAATGACAGATCCATGTGTTAAGCAAGGAAATTTCTTTGTGCACTCGTCTAAAGCGACCTCTAAGAATCAATCTAATATCTCTGAATTTCTTCTTTATGCTATTCTTCTATTTCGTAGTCTGATCTTTCCTTCTCTGGAATTCATTGAAAAACTAAGATAGAAAAGAATCCCACCAGTTTTATATTTTCCTTCTTTGTGTCTAGGCTTATAAGTAGAAGATAAGTCCCCACTAGTATCATTTTAGTCGCTCCGCTTCGCGCCTTTGGAGGCATAGTGGACTGATCATTAAAGGGATAATACCCACCGATCTAAAGTGAAAGAAGATATACTAGATATGGTCCCGCTGCTCCTAACTTAGTCAACTGGGTCCCACCATAGCCTTCTAACCATTAGGAGACTTTTCCAGGCTAGTTTAGTTCCCCTAAAAGAGTGAAAATTATCCTCATGTGGTAATCCCATGAAATGGAAGAAGGGAACAATATATCCAGAGGGGCTTCATGCAAGGCCAAGAAGTCACTTTTAGCTGTCAAACCTTCTTAGCTAGACTGGGACTTTTAATATATGGACGGAGTGGCGAGCTCTCGTTGATCTCTACGTGGATATCCTTGATGGTTTCTGTATGAAGTGCGGCTTGTTGGTCAATGCTTTATCATTCGTATAGATTCCCAACCATTGAACCGAAGAACCCGATGATTCCTCTTCCATTAAGAGCTCCCTTCCTTTCCACGAGGAAACTGACCACATGATCGGCAATGGGCATAGACCAAAAAATTAGATTCACTCCTTCTTTAGCCCTTACTTAGACCCCACGAAGTAGGAGAGGAAGGAATTGACATCGAAAGAAAGTGTTCAACCACTTGAACTACAACTCAATAGCTATTGCTAGCTTAAAGTGACACCCAAGAAAAGATGATAGAAATTATATGTCAAGGGGTTAGTCTGGAACAAACCAACTAAAACTCACCGGAGTACGACAACTCCTTAGATTGTTTGTAAAGGGAGGAATGAGAATAATAGCTCTTTACCCTGTTGTCTGGTTGGGAGCTTTCACTGCATTCATTAAAGTCGAGCACTCCCAATTGTTGGCCTTAGTACTCGAAACTAGTTCACAGACTTGAGAAGATGGTGAAACTAGCTATTCTATATATAGGTAATCTCACAAAGAGGAAAGAAAAAATGGTTGTGCTTGGCTTGACCTAAGAGATTTCAAAACTCCTACTAGGTCTGCAACTTGCTCGAATACAAAAGGAATTTAAATATCCTTGGCTATTTCTCCCTTAATTTGTCATCACTTCACTTTCTGACAATCACTTCAAATATACCTTTTGTCTTTGCCTTACCCATTGTAAAGGATACTGGCTAGGTTGAAAAGAGTGCTAGCGAACCTGCTTTTGACCTAAAAGCAGCTATATTTGAATACCCACTGATTTTAGATTCAGATTAGCTGGAGGTTCAGACCTTAGCATTGGCTTACAAGGACTCATTTCTCAAAAGAAAGGGTACTGGCAGTAGATAAATTGCCTACTGGTAAAGTCAATGGAGGACCAGAGCAGCCACATAGGGCAGTTTGACATCGATTGTAGGTAAAGGTAGATAGTTAGACCTACCAATCTAGTTAATAAGGACCTCCCGGAGAAAGAAAGCTTCATAAGTCAGTTCCTCTAGCTTGAGCTATCTCAAAAAAGAGTTGGAAGCACATTCTTTCTTCAAACATTGAGAAAGGAGTGTAGCCACCGCTGAATCAAATTCTATTGTTGGTGTTGGCAAAGGTTCAAACTAGCTGTCCACTAAAGAGGCCCTAACCTAACCCTTATAGTCAGAGTAGTGAAGGAAGCGAACTGAACCAACTAACCAATATCTTCACTCCCTGAAAATGAATAGTTGATTGAAGCAAGCATAGATAGCATAGGCATTTTTATCCAGTACTCCTTTCTTTCCATCGATCCTTCTTTAAATCCTCTGATATGAGTTGGGTTTTGAGTAGTTGATGATTCGTCACAGGTAGGTTAATATTCTCCTACATTTTCTTTGTTCTTACTTCTATGTCAACTCATCTGGAGCTTTATTTTATTCTTTCAATGTAAATGCTTCAGGTTCTACTAGACACAGAGTGATAAGTCGTTCTGCTCTGTTCAACTATCCCTAACACACTACACTAAGTGAACCATCGTTGATCAAACCGTCTAACCTAGCTTGATCAGAGCTACTTGGATCCATTTTTCAGTAAGTAATTGAGGAAGAGTTACTTGGATTGAGACAGTTTGAATGATTAGTACCCTCTCAGTCTAATTTCAACTATTATTGCTCTCTCAGGACTTCCTAGGTTAATTTCATCGAGTAAAGAAATTCTCACATATAGTCAACCCAATACTTGACTATAAAATCTTAGCTAAGTGTCTTATTTTTATCTTTCTACAAGTTCAAGTATGCTCAAGCCTTTCCCCCTGTCTTTTAGACTAGCTTAGCTCTAGCAGCAGTGGTTGGGAATCTGATATTCCCCTTTCTAAGAGTTTAGGCTTAATAAAATCCAGCCCTTAATCCATTTATGAGAACTAAACTTCACGACTGGACAACTAAGCTAAGCACCAACTTCTGCAAGGACTACCTTAAAGGATATGACATTCTTTCTCTTACCAAGAGAGAATAAGCCCATGGAGCGATCAGAGATTCAGACTGTAAACCGAACAATTTAACTATCTCTTTGAATCACCCTACTTGTTGATACAAGTATGTAATAAAATAAGTTAATCGCTACTTATAAGACTTTTTTGACTAAATTTTGATTGAAGACATCTCTTCAGATCTTTCTACAATGAGAGATAGGGAAACTACTACTTTGCTAGATATCAGAAAGAGGGAAAGATAGGTAGCATAATTTCAGTCAACCAGGAGGAAGAAGAGCTATTTTGCTTAGCAGAGTCAGAGAGGTGGTTAAGCAATATCCAATTTAGTAGGAGACGTTCCCATGAGGCGGAGAAGACTGTTTAAGCGGGGTGCCTAATCTTTTTTATACCAAGTATTCATGAAATCCTACGATTACCAAGAGTCTCATTCAATGCTTTCGGATTGAGTCCTTTAATTACTCATGGGCTTGCTCACAGGTTGGGTTGGTGAAACTTCCAACTCATGAAAAGGAAAGTGAAAACCCGATAGACGACGGACAAAAGTAGCTTGACGAAGGTTACCGAAGAAGAGGAACGAGGCCTTAAAACTCTTTCTCTTTTGCCCACATCGATAGAGGCTTTAAATAAGTGTAAAGCTTTTTTACTTAGTATGAATACGACCAATACTTATATAGAAGCTATGCTTTACCTAGGAGTGGAGGGGAGGTAAGAACAACTTCAAGACTCATATCTCCCTTTGCAGCAGAGTCAAAATAATGAGGTCGTCACGGAGCGATCCCACGGAGCGGTGCAATCAGAGTTCTCAAGATGAAGAAGGTATTCAATAACTCGACCGACCAAAGAGGAGTAGCCGTTAGAAGTAGCTTCAAGCTATCCACAAAGTAGGGTCAAAGAGGAGCAAATAATTTGTGAAAGAAGACAAATAGGTTCTTTCATTATTCTTATTCTATCCCATCATGAGATCTCGTATCGAGAAAAGGAATGCTTTAGATGAGTTGAAGCTCGACCAGATGTTAATTCAAGGGTGTACTCGGAATAAGAGATATGAGAAGGTTGAACAATAGTCTACTCTAACTAGATCTTTGCCTCATGACTGGTCTAATGCCTTTAATCTGACTCTTAATGTGTGTGGACAAGAACTCTTATGACCTGCAAACAAAGCCTCCTTCATTATCAAAAGAAAGTCAACTTAACTGAACGAAAAGGGACACAATTGCTGGATTTAGGGGACCCAACCAGTGGGCTTGCTTCCCCTTTTTTCCTTAGTTCTATTTATAAGATAATAGTTACAAAAAGATTCCTAGCCCCAGGTCACCCATAAAAGAGAAGAAAGATGGTCCGTTCTTCAAGTTGATACCCTTGCTTAGGTCAGACTTGGAGCGAGTAGGGTCTTTATATAGAGCTTTTAGTCTAGGAATGGTTCGATCTTGAAAGGCTGATTACGCCCTTGATCGTTAACCGCAGAGTGGGACTCTGATGCAAGAGACCCTTCTTTTGATCTAGTAGTGAGCACCTAGGAGTGGGAAGTGAGTTCCCACCGATGATGTGAAAATGGACTCCAAAGTTTCATAAAAAAATGAATAAAAGGGGAAAGAGTCAAAAGTGTTTTAAGCCTTTCATTATTATTTGACTTAGGAATGGTCAATAAAAGTTGAAGTAGTAGCTTTAACGACAAGAAAGACTTCAAAAGATGGCTCACTTGGGCGATGGTCTCAATATTTGAACCTCTATTGCAAGAGGCTACTTTTAAAACCTTTGGCCTCTTCAATTGTTTCGAAATGGGTAATTGAATGGCCTAATGTCTGACCTTGACTTCTTTTCCTCTTTAAGTATGTTACCCTACCAACTCTGACCCGAGAACCCTAATCTTACCACAACGAGTATTCTAACCTGGTCTGACCCTAGGAATGACTCTAAGCCGACTAATTCTTTCTTCCCTCTTCCTTTTCCCTATTCATCATTCCATGCCTAATATGGATACATTAGGCCTTCAGATGGCAAAGAACCATAGTCGTCTTTTTAATAGGATGACTGCGTAGGAGTCTAGAGGCTCAATGCAATATGAGTTGTTTTAGGTATGACTTCTGAGGAGTGCAAATCAACTACCAAGTCGTAGGAGTCCTCCGGCGTAGTAGGCTGAATTCATATTCATTGCTGTAGGTAAGAATCTTACAAATATTAGTATATGGTAACTTACCTACAAACTGGAGAAAACTCATATTGCATTGAGAATCTGAACGCCTTATAATCTTTGGACTGACAATTTACCTACTTAAAAGAACCTTCTACGGAGTCCAGAGCCTATGGGCTTTTGGAAATGAATGAATGTGTTAAGTAATGAAAGAAGAATGGTTACTTTCGACCTTGGGACGAGGTTTCAATCAAGCAGACTCAGCAACAATAACTAATTCATGTTAGTGTCGATCCTCTTCGTCTTTGAGGTGAGGTCCAGAGAAGGACATACTGTTCTCCTAATATATGTACCTGCCCGGCTAAGATAATTAGAGAGTTGGAAGCATAATAGAAAGAAGCAGAAGCCTACCTTTCTCATGTCACTTTTCTTATCTCAGTTGTTGGATCGAGGAATGAATGAGGTATCTATGCCAAGGCACAAATAATGAGATTTTGAAGCAGAAAGATGTCTAAGTTTCGACCTATTTCCTTTTCATTCTAATTAAATGCCTGAGAGAATATATCCCCGACTCGAGGTCTTTCTCTAACCATTATGTGGATCCCGCCCCAGTTATAGCTTTCTACCCAAGAAAACTCAAGTCGGCTGGCGACTACTTTCTCAGGTTTCTGATTAAGCACCCTACTTTGGAGAGTTTTGGAGCACAAAAAAGCTGTTGGTATTTGACTCGTGGACAACAATGGAAGTTTTGATCAGGGTTGAAGAGATTCTAGAGTTGGCTTTTGAGTGGTCTTTGAATTAGAGAGATCAAGCTTTTGACTCTAGAAGATCCTGCCTCATAAAGTAGTTACGATTACCTGCATACAGTGAAATCAAAAATCCATACAAAAAGGTAGAGTGAATCTTAGAGAAAGACATTTCTGGAAAGATACATACTAAACCTACGAACCTATGGCAACTCATATTGCATAGAGCATCTAGACCCTTATTTTTGTGTTAAGCAACTGACAACAGGGATTTCTACCTTTCCACACAGTTGATATGGATTGAAGAGTTAAGAGGATCGTCTGAAGGACTCCGAAAACTTTTTTGCTTTTCTTTCTACCAAAATAGATCAATCTTCCACTTTTCTTTACTAAGGAGAATAGATGAAAAATGGATGATTTTAGTGGATTTATTGCAGTTAGCCTATGTCAAAACCTTGCTTTATGGCATTTTAGCTTACATACGGCAACTCATATAGCATTGAGCATCTGGAACCCTTATAATCGCAATAACTTACCTATGGAAACTCATATTGCATTGAGCCTCTAGAGGCCTACTATGTCATAGAAGGACTCCTCTTGAGTTGTCTTCTTCTTCTCTTTGCTTTCCGCCTTCGAAAGGATCAAATCTCCATTTTCATGCTTTGAGCTTATAGGAAAGAAAAAAGAGCTAGGGTTTAGTACAAAGAGGGCGCTCAATATAAAGGTCAGAGAGAGAGTCTCTACGAAGGGATTGAGTTATTTCGGCAGTGGCAGAAGGTACATATTCTTATGATCTTGCCTTCATATCACGTCGTCACCCTAAGTAAATAAAGGCATATAGATTTAAGAAAGATCTCAATACCTTATCCTTGATCCCTACTACGTGGTAATCCATAACTTTCATCTGGTCGAAGAAGATGCATCCTCCACTAGAAGAAGAAAGGTTACAACTACCCCTGAAACGACTACTTCAACTTTCCGATTAGCATCTTAGTTTGAAACTTAGACAATCCACTGCAAGAGTCGATTTATATATCCCAACTGATTTATCCATATGAACCTGATCTTCAATCTCTTGACCACTGTCGATCCAAGGAGGTGGCTTCTTTCCTTTATGGAACTTGAGTCAATCGTATTGATAGGGTGTGTCCTGCTAACATAAAAAAGAGTTTGACCCCCTTATTCATTTCTTTCTCGCTGAGAACCCACTTAAGACTCATTCATTGATATATTTTTCGATTGCTTGAAGGTTCTGGTTTATGAATTATTCCTCTAGCAACCGCCTCAATGAACAAAGGGCCTCTCCCACTGCTCCCAATGCCTTACTTACCACCTCGTGCAAGATAGCTAATCCAATTATCTTAAAATGGGTAAGTTAGGTCTTTAACTTATGTGGGGTTCTACATTTTTAAGCCTTGTGTTCACCGCGGAGTGGGTCATTGATTTAGTACATGGAATGAGAGTTTCGTTTAAGGACTAGTTGTACTCTCTTTCTTACCAATCATTTGAACTTATTCTCCCTAAAGAAGGCGATTGGCTAAGTTTATTTAACAATAACTCAAGAGGCAAAGCATTGATTCAAGTGAATTCCCTTAGCTGATCAGCCACTCATTTAGGCTAAGTGCTTTCATTGATTCGTTTTGAAGCCTTTTTCTTCCGGTTTGGTATGGGGAAGTTGCCTTCTAGATCCTAGGCTGAACCCACTTTTAGTTATACCTCTGCACAATCCTATTTGGCTGAATCCCTCTTATTTAATTTCTTCAAACCATTCCGATCGGTTACCGCACTTTCTTCCCACGGGGCGGTTCCTTTGAATGGTTGAGTATGAACTAGGTCTGGAAAGTCATTGATCAAACTGATAATTCCTACCTCTCGGTTTAGTGGACTCGTTTCCTTTATTGTTCTCCATCCTAATAACTAAGTCAGACTACTGACTATCATTCCCTTGTTGTGGAAAAAGGAGAGCGGTTGAACGCCTTCCCCAATCGAGACTAATTCTAATTATTCTAAATAATACCTCTTCAATATGGTCTCTTGAAAGATCTTCTAAGAAAAATTTTCAGATGCATCGACTTTGTTATCCTAGCACTTAAGGCGTCCCTTTGTCATAGGTCAAGTTCACTTTCTTCCTTTTCAACTGGAGAAGGGCTTGCAGGTCACATCTTGTCCACGTTGGGAGTAAAGAAATACATAAAGAAGGTAGGTGCAGAGCCATCTAGCTTTCCATTCGATCACCCTTTGTTCATTGAGGAAATTTCAACATTTGATCTAGAATGAGAGAAGGGAAATGAGTGAAGCCCCTGACTATGTAGAAGGAGTTGGGAAAGAAAGGCCTAACTCACTCTTTTTTCTATGTTCGACTTCCATGAACTTTAACTCCTTGGATTGAGTAGGAAGAAAGGAGAGTGAGACTTCCAGTAATCAATGAATAAGGAAAAGAGGTACTCTTTTATAGACACATCCCTAATTGACTTAGTAGCTGCTACGAAATCAGTACCGATTGAGAAAGGAGAGGCAGAAAGGTGAACCCCATTTTTCTACCTGAGACGTGATCTCATTCAATCCTCAAAAGGTGAAGGACAGGGGGATGGAGTGTGAAACCTCTTTCCTGTCGTCCTTTCACACTGTAGGGTTTCATGCACGTAAATTGTGAGAATAGATGGCCTATTTCCTTATTGCCTTTTCTTGTCAGAAATTTCCCTAGCCCCTACAATTGAGTGATTTTTCTATCTATTTTCCTTGGTTTAGATAGAACTTCTTTGATTTGAGTAGTTTCGCTCGAGCGTGAATCTCAATCGAGTAAAGCAAACGACCCTCGTTTTGCTTTGTCTGTGCTAGGGCGAGAGTCCTACTCTAAGTTACTAAGTTACGTGATAGAACTCATTTCTTTAAGATTACAAATCAGTTTTGATTAAAAGAAGAAAGACAGAACTTTGATCAGTTAGTTCTCAGCATTTCCTTTCTATTTTTAGGTCCGGTCTCATACAAAGAGCACTTCTGCCTACAAACTTGATTAAAGGATGAAGTTGTCTTCATTGTTTAAGTTATCTCTCTTATCTGACTCCCTCTCATTCGTAAACTCTATCTCGTATTTCCTCCTTAACAACACTTCTAAGAATTCCTTATTGTTAGGAATTATTCTTTTCCACAAACATTGATTTATCCCACAGATCTCAGAATGCATGTTTTAAGTAATGAAAGATGAAAAATCATCCAAAAGAAGAAGAAAGAGACAAAGAAAGCCAAGGATTCCTTATTCACTGATTTAAGACTTTCAATGGATAGTCCTTGTCCTACATAGCTTAATAGGCTCCACGAAGTCTATTATGTCTTCGAATATAAAAATCTCTAATTATTCTATTATTAGAAGAATGGAATTTTGTTGCCTCTTCCACGTAGTAGGAATCCTGAAGTTTCTTTTGATTTATTTGAAAATAATAAAGAGAGGTTTTCGTTTGGGTCGATCGATCAACGGATCTTTCATCCACCCTTAGGTCGCCTTCTAAAATAAAGCTCCAGATGAGTTTCATTTTGCTTTCTCGCTAACTCATGAGCAAAGTCACCTTTTTCCACCCTTTAATAAATGGATCTAATAGAATTGTCTTTAACCAACCTGGCTATAGAATGGGGATTGAAGATATAGCTCTTCCATTCAAAGATTAAATGCCAACTTGGAAACAGGGAAAATCAAATTTCGATTAATAAGGATAAGAAGAGGGGATATCCGCTCAGGAAGAGGTTGTAGTTTAGGATGTTGTAGCTTTTGTTAAAGCTCTTTCTTCAATTGCATTTCTTTTTTCAGTTGAAGGTCTTTTTTCATTCAATAGCTTACTCAACCAAGACTGGGCTTAACCTTTTTCCTCTGTCTCTTTCTGTCACTCCTTTTTCAGGTTGTGCTAGTTTGTTCATGCTTTCTTTTCCAGTTAAAAACATCAATCAGTCTCATTGATAAGGACATATGAACTTTTCTTTGAACCTCTATTCTACTCCTCTTACGCGGTCGAGCTATTTGAGTGTGGAATTTTTAAAGTTACAATCCTTTATAGTGTCTTATCATATTATTGGAGAATTCTTTGATCCTTTTAGGTTCATATGAAATTAAGCTACTTCGCAAATTCTTTGCTCCTTATAATTAAGTCTCCGGTAGAGTTCAGACCGTAACCTCCTTCTATAGCTGAGCACCTCTCCAACATATTACTCTGCCCACCTTTTCTACTTCTAACCCTCTGACTCAGTTTTCAACATTATATACACGAATACTAGCAGCATCCTTCTTATCCATTGAAGTCGCTTATGGATCTTGTTATTCTTCTTCTGATATTCTTTTGAGACTAAAAGAATCTATAGAGGCTAGCTTTCAGCTGATGAAGGAGATATGATAAGTCAAAGAATGAGGATGATAAAGTGAATTTGGGATTTATCTTCTTTCAAGATAAGGATCAGATCTTAATAAACAAGATGAACGAGAGCTAGCACTTCTGAAAGGAACCTTTTTTATTCCTTTATTCCTTGTATTTAAATCTTATTGGTATTCTTCATTCTTAATCTACCTAAAACACAACAAAAAAAGCAAGTTGTAGTAGAAAAGAAAGTTTAGAAGAAAAAAGGCTTAAGAAGGAAGGGATACGGTTGAGCCTCAGCAACTTCAACAGCTATTTCATAACCTCAAGTCTTTCAACTCAACTGGAACAAGAACAAAGGTACTACTTCTTCTCGTGCCCTTGGGTTAGTTGAGCACCCCGATTTCTTCCACTGCTTATTCTGCTTTGGGTTCATCTGATTGAAATATACCTTTTTGGGAAAGAGATGACATCCCAATTGAGTTGCCTTTTGTACCCCTTCCACAACAGATCATGAAAGAGAGACAATTGATAAGACATCCACCGGACACAAACAAAAGAAAAAAGAAAAGGGATTTGACTGATTTTCTTCCTGTTGGTATCGCAATAACCCTTTGGGTAATATTACCGATTGAGAAAGACAGGATTCCCTTAATAAGAAGAAGAGAAAGAGAGACCATCATAGCTCTTTTCACTTTTCTTTAACTTTTTTCTACCCAGAAACTGAGTTCTTGCTGCTTAGTTGGCTGAGTTGGGGAGTGATTTCAGTGAATAGGAGTTCTCTCTTTCAGAAGAAAGATTAAGATTCATAGTCTGGTGGAGAACCTTGTTGAGACCAAAAGAAGGAAGAGAGTTAATGGTCAGAAGCCTATGTCCTGAGTAAAGTAGATTGTAGATGGTATTTGATTCATCAGAGTTCTCATTCTTAGGAGAGGTTAGCTCTAACATAAACTCAGAATTAGAATCTTTCACGAGAAGAAAGGTTTTAGAATGAAATCGATATTGTTGTGGTTGAGGAATTCAGTAGTAAGAGAATAAATGAGAGGGAATGTAGTAGCTCTTTGCTAAACGAATACAAGGTCTTCTTTGGCCTTAGAGTGACTTTCAGAAAGACTATAATTCTCTTCTTTTTGATCTTGAATGAGAGTGAAAGCTATTCTTTCATCTAAGACAATCATTCGAGCCTTCCCTTAATTACGGGGCTTTGTAGAGTTCGAGTGGGAGATTAAGCGAGACTCAAAATGGGCCTTGGAGGATATTCTTTCTTTCGTTTCAAGATCAGGATCATAATCGTAAATGAGGGTCCACCTATTCAGCTAATTTCTAGAAGCCAACTAACCCTCCCACTAGCGACTATCCTACAATTAGATCCTTAGTATGTTACTTCACCAATCCAAGGAGTATGATTCCATAGGTTTAGAGTTTCATCTCTTCAAAAGGCTAATTAAAAAATAGCAGTAGTGCCTTACCCTTGACCCTTACTGAGCAGTAAGCGAAAGGCCTCTAGGAATGAGCTTTCAAATTAGGCTGCGAGACGACCCTCTTTATGATAAGGCTAGACTAGAAAAGTTATAGCGAAGTAGTTGACCTTCCAATTCCAGAACCTAATTGAAATACTAATTCCCACGAAGCGATAGGCTTCTCTTCATCCTATGTGCAGTACCCTCGGTTACGATTTTTTTTTTATTGGCTTCTACCTATACACATCTGAGGGGTTTGTCCAAGAACCTTTGCATTTACATACCGCATAGTGGGGTATAGTCTTATTCATCAATCCTGATCTCTCGTGTTCTACAACTCAAAAGAGCCTCACTCTGATTGACTGACTGATAGAACTCTGTCACTACAACATAGTCAACTCAGTTGCCTTCGCTTATCTAATTTCTCAATATTGAATCTTTCTATGTAAATCGTTCTAATTTCTTTTATTCTTCTTTTCTCATGAATTGGAAATCTGTTTATTATTTCTTGTTCATCTTTTAGTCCATAGTAGTTTTAGCTTTCCTAATGCATCATAAAGAGAAAGATTAGAATTCTTTGACTTTATTATGAAATATTCTTTTCACCCTTTATTCACTTTGTTGCACTCCTAACAAGGGATAAAGACTTCTGCTTTCATTTCACAAATTCTTTGTGCCTCACATTATCATTTGGAGTCGAGTTATTTCAAAAAACAAAGGGCTCCTTCACATAATAAGGGATAAGGACTTCGCTTTCAAGTCCTAACCTTTTTATCCTTTTAGTCTTGTCTCAAATTCTTTGAGCCTCAAGAGCCTTAATGAACTGATTAAATGGCTATGAAATCATTGTGAAAGAGGGCTACTTCCCTAATTCAACCCATCAACCTGGGGATAGAGTAAGAAGTGGTAGGTTAAGAGTCGCATAGAATATTGAATTCAGTCTGCTTTATTTGCAATCCTTTTCTTTGCTAACCACTAACCTACTCGCCAAGAGAAAAGCGAAATCATGGGTGTAGCTTTTTATCTCAATCCAAGTACAAGAAATCCCACTCGGAGATAGGTTAACTCCTTATGATATTTTTTAGGTTCTAGTTGCAACCTTCAAGCCTTTTAGTTCAAAGATCCCTACTCCATGAAGTCAAAATCCCTTGTAGAAAGAGATTCTACTAGTCGACCACGATGGAATGACCTCCGCCCTGGACTCGCTGCCAATTTGATCATGGAGTTCAGTTTAAAATGACTGATACTGAGAACTGTCAGTCTGCATATTGAGGTTAGTTTGAGAATTTGATGATAAGGATGAAAGATATTGAACTCAATGAACAAGGACTTTGTAAAACTCCAATGAAAGAGAAAAGGCAGGGTTTGAAGGAAAGTCCACGACGGGTTGACTTCTGCTAAGGTTGGATGGAAGTGCTCCTTGGGATCACCTAGAAATTAACAATTGAGGCAAGCATTTGAAAGAAAAATCATAGAAAATGGAACTCAACTCTTATATTACATTGAGCCTCTCCTTTCAATCGATATAGACCAGAACCATAGATTTGAGATTCCTGAATTATCGAGATAAGAGAAAGGGCATATTAGGGTTTGCGTACGGGGTCCACTTTGTCATAACAATCCCAGTTCTCACCCTTTCTATTCAAGATCGAATGAGAGAGATATTTGGTCCATCTTGTCCAGTTAGGTCGAGATGGAGATTGATATTGCAAGAATAGAAGCGCAAGAAGATACCGTTTACAAAGGAAAAAGCCTCTTCTGCGAGAGATTCATCGGATGCCTCTCTCAACTCCTATAGAGCCTCTCACTTTAGTTTAGCTCGAGTTTGAACCGATCCTTCATATGAAAGTAGAGTCTTCTCTTCTAATATCACTCCTATCCTTATATTAGCCCCGTGGGGTGTCGAGTTGACTCTTTCACACTGATACTTTTCCTTCGAGCATATAATACCTGACTTTTCCTTATATCTTTCATGTTCTTGGTTTATTTCCTGATCATAGAAAATCAATAACTTATACTTCGAAAAGCACTACAACTAAGACTTCATCAATAAACACAAGAAAAGGTTCAAAGAAAATTTCAAAATTTGAGTTCCATCTTTTCTCAAATTCTTTGACTTTATTCGCAAATTCTTTGCACCTCCGAACTAGTCGAGCCTTTGTTTTTTTTACAGGACCCTTCCATTGCTGGAGCATATCCGCTTTAAAGTTGAAACCATATCTGCTGCGACCCTTTTTTTTAGGAAATTCCGAATTAGACTTTTTTTTTTAACTTCATAAGGATGAAAAAAAAGTATGTCTATATAAATAGTAAAGAAAGAGAGAAATCTCTTTTCTTCTTTTGTTTTTTTCATAGCTTAAGAAAGTCAAGCCTATCGTCGTCGTATCCAACGAGGATGTATCCTTAATCTTCCCTTTCATCGTCTTGTTTCTTCTTTTGTTCATTGATGTCTTTCAAGATGTCTCCTAGTTAGATATTATGTCCTTGTTCTTTTCTTCTCCGGGCTTTCATGTAAAGTCATCATTGAATTTTTGGAGGACCCGCCTTTTCCTTTTCAGGTAGAGAGACCATAAGGCATAATCAGGTTTATCCTTGTCTTCTGTTCTCTGGATTACGAGATTTGTGTATGGCCCTTCTATCTCTTGTACGTACTCTGTCCCCTCTCCAGCTATGAGGTACCACAAAAAAATGTTTTGGGTTCAATTCCTCCATCTCTGACCGCTACGTGGGAGTATGTGAGGTGTAGGAAAGGAAAGGTTTCTTCTTTCTTTTTCGCTATTCATTCATTCTTCATCCTTTGAATGAGAAAAGAGCTTTTTTCTTGAGTGTCTTATGGGTTGTAGGTAGACACCCTATTCCCTACCTGCAAGCACATTGTACCAGTAGCAGGATTTTGGATGAGGTCTTGGGAATAAGTTCTAATACTAAGTAACCGCTAGAAAGTCTGATCAATTACCCCTAGCCTGCACTCCTACTTTTTAAGGGTAAGTTAGTCTAAGAGTAAGCGATTTAAATAGTCTTCAGGGTCTGAAAATGGATATAAGGATTCCCACTGTGGTTCACGCTCTACTGGCTCGTCAATCTTCCAAAGGTCGAAGAAGTCGTGAGCCCTTGAGATGTCATCTTTTTATGTCGGGTTAAGTAAATGCGCAAGACCTTTCTAAGAATACTCATGAAAAAGGTACGCGCTCAACGATCCATACTACATTTTTTGACCTTTAGGAGCCTGTTGAACCTTCGTCACCACCCCTAATCCAAGAGATTTTTCTTTCAATGATGATATACTCGCCTTCTTATCCAGATAAGAAAGAATGAAAGAAGGTTTTTCTAAGTAGCTTATCCTTCTACATATCTTGCTATAGCTGTCGAACATTCTGGTATTTTCCCTGCCTTTCGCTGCAGTCTATTATCATATAAGCCATTCCTCTTATTCCCTCAGTCTGAAGAAGAGGATATTTACCTATCTCTATGTGGGCCTCTGCCCTATATCTTTTTCTTTGACTAGCGCTAGCAGACGTTCGATATTTGAATGAGAACTTTCTTGACACACACGTAAGGGCTCTTATCCTCTTTCGTGACGTAGAAAGGTGCTTCATTCTTTGTTCAAGGTTACCCAACATCCCTTCCCATTCGACCTTGTAAGTGAGCTTTAATAGCTATATAGCAGGAAGCATTTTCATGAAATAGGGGAATCCCACCTTCTTTGTCTTGTTTTGTGGAAATGATAATAGCCGAAGATTAGTAGTTTCAACTTGAATGCAATATCTTTTTGTGAAATTTCCTTTCTCTTTTCTTTGTCTGCCTGAAGTGAATGAATTTCCTGAAATTGCTATTCATCAGTTTCTTCTTTTTGAAATCCCATTCTTATTCATCCTATTTTGTGTTAGAGCTAACTGCTGTGCTTTGATTATATTGAATCAAATATTGAATTCTCTTCATTCTCCCCCTTGTTCATTGACTTCTTAGTTGCTTTATCGAGAGATAGGAGATAGGAGTAGGGTAGAAGGTGGGAAAAGATCAGTGGTGAGATCTACTCGACCTTGATTTATTCCTTGTTTTTGCTCTATCTAAGGATGCCTCATTCGAGAATGATAAGGCCTTTCTTCTTTATTCATTTATTGAAATAAGGCTCAATATGTAAAGGATTTCTTCTTCAAAGAAAGGCATAAGGCATTGAAGGCCATCTGATGATCGATCTCTCATGAGGCATACTCAGTGAATAAATAAAAAAAGCAGGCGGATGCCTGATCCTTTGAACCATCACACTAACCCTATTCACCACTCGCCTTATCAATGGAATGATTAGAAAACCTTGGTCTCTCTTCAGCCTTTCCTCCAGCTCTGAAATCTATCCTAGTATAGGAAAGGTTAAGCCCTTGTTCATTGACTTTCTCTTAACCTATCACCACGTGGATGTAAGGGGACCCCTTTCTATCCTTCCCTACATGGAAAATGAATCAAACCTCCCTCTTTAAAAATCCTAATTCTTTATGCTTACTAGCAGGTCATGAGAAATCCACTTTCTACCTGATAACCCCCAATTTATGTCCTCTTCTTTCGTCCAAACTCTCTTAATCAGTCAAGCATGAAATTATCATATGGATTATAAACAAGCCCTTATCTTAACCCAACCCATTTCTTCTTCTTCGAAGTCATTTCGTGGTCGGTTTTCTCAGTGAAATGATGGAAATGAGGGTTAGAATAATAGTCCATAGATAATACCACCAAATAATACAAATCAAATAACGTAGGTCTTTGACAATTGAATATTTGTTTTTTCATCAGAGAACCTCTATATTCTCTCACTCTTGCGGGATACATCAACAAGACTAATTTTGTGATTCAATCTTCTTAATAGTAGATAACCTATCACCTGAAATTAGTATAGTAAATCGATTACCATCTGAGCAAAAAGTTCTTTTTACTAGTCAAAGGAACCCATGAGACAAGGGTATATTCAACCTTTGTTGATTCATTATATTTATATGGTAAGGAATTTGACCTATCCCTTTCTCCCTCAAAATAATATGAAAGCTGAAGAAGAAGTGGAAACCGTTGGCTTAGGCTTTTAGTCCGTATCCCTAGTTTCAGGTCTAGACTTTTGGGCTCGAGTGAACGAAGTTTGTTGCAGCTCTTTCAGAAGATTTCTTGTCCTTGCTTGAGTTCTGAGATCGGATGGCTGGCTTTCCCATCTCCTTTAGTAGTCTCTCTTGGGTAGATCAGCTTAACCTTTACCTTGAATGCGCGTAAGGACTTGTGTTGAGAAATAGAAAGAATGGCAAGAGGTGTCCTGATTTTGATTCAAAATGATGATTCCACATCCATTCCAACAAAATACCAGTGGGTAAATTACTTCAAGGAAAAAGACTTCGAAAGAATTTGAATCTCTACTTGGATAAGCAGTAAGCTCACCGCATCATCCGGGGTAGTGGAATGCTTTAGAAGGCAAAAGGAAAGAAGGCAACAACGGTCTTCTTTTATTTGGTATTTAGTTTAGGGTTATACAACACATTTCTTTTCATTTAGATTCCTTGATGGAATTGAGAAGACTGAGTTAGAGAAATAGAACAAATAGAAAGAGAGGTAGTTTACTCCGTTGAGATCGAAGAGAGATCCCACTATGCGGTGAGAACTTGCTGAAACTTGGGGAAGTTCTAGTATGGTATAAAGCATTTCTTCCAATTTCAGTTGGAGTCAAATACTAGTAATGAAAAGGTAAAGATTGATAAATAAGTCCAAGAACAGGTTAGATTGCGAATAAAGAACCAGTATGGTAGAATAAGAGAGAGTATGAATGAGATCTTTTGATAGACAAGAAGGAGAATAACTCTAGCCACTTGCATTCAGTCAGAATCCAAGAGTAAGAGTAGGAGAGTAGGTCAGATCAAGACTAATCCATCTGATAACTAGATTTTGAGTCTTGCTGAGTTCACGAATCATAAGAGTAGTGTATTCTTAACAAGATCGTAAATTATGCAATTTGCTGGTCGACTTTAGAAGACTCCTATCTGAAGACCAGGATAGGTTAGTTGGTGACCGCTCGGGCATGAAGGAGAGGGATGAAATAGTGAGACTAATCCTTTTGATAGGCTTTATTTGAACAATGTAGATGTAGAAAAGACGAAAGAGGACTCAACTGAAAGGAAAGGACTAATTAAGCTACATAGAACCAAAAACAAAGGTCCAGGTGACTCATTCATTCCATAACTTTTGTCCGTACTTTCATCCTTCTAGGTTCATATGGAATTTCATAACTCCTAACCGAGCAGTCCGGTTCCACTAGATTTTCTTAAACCTCTTATATCACCTCAATGAACAAGGGGTTGGTCTTCCCTTTCTTAAGAGAGAGTGGGAAAATAGACGTTTTTCTTCCTTTTTTGCTCCTAGGCTTTCAAACTTATTTTAGGCATAAGCGGTCAAAGTCATGTTAGTAATGGAGAGTCTAGTTGTAAGGAAGGTTCTATTTGCTTAAAATCTAGCTTGAGTTCAACCCCTCGTGTCTCAAATTCTTTTCAATTTGGCCATGGATAGTCAGACCTCTTTATTCCACTTATCATGTTCTTGGTTCATCTTTGATCATAGAAAATCAAGAACAAGAGAAGGAAGAATGGCTTCAAGGGTGAGCATTTGTTCTACTTATGAAGGTCGAGCCTAATCTGCTTGCCTCTTAGGTACCTATCGATGCTTCCCCTACCTTTGTGCCTCTCTCTTGTACAACTGCCAGTGTACGCTCTTACACCCTCTTCTTAATAGAAAGTCGAGCCACTCCTCTTAAGAAATCCAAAGATCTCTAATCCTATTATTTTTTTTCTTGGTCGAGCTCTTTTGCTTCGCCCCGATCTTGAGACTCGTTATTTCCTAACCCTTTCTTCGTCCTTGTTTCAGGAAGCACTTCAACCACTCCCAGTGGTATATGGATGAAGAGAAAGAGTGATGATTTAACAAAGAAAAGAGGTCAAGCCGATAGAACCTACTTGAAGAATCGTCTTCTTTGATCACAAGCTGATTAGCAAGTGGATAAACTCGTTCACCTTCATTTGGTTGACTCTGAATCTTCGAATCCTTTAGCTTATTTAGTAAATTCTAATTGTTCACTCTTTTTCTTAGTTGACCCTTCCACTGGGGCTCTAACTCAAAGAGGAAGCCCTACGCTCCATTGTAGAATTTCTTGATCCACGAAATGAGTGCAAAAGGGGTTCTTTCCCTAGGAAAACTTCTTCCATGAACTTGATTCCACCGTTCCATAGCATTCAGGTCTTAAACATCAGAGAGAAAGTTGGCCTTAATGAACAAGGTACTTTTGTCTCTCCCGCAGAGGTTTTAATTTAATTTAATATGAATTTCTCAAATTCTTTGACTCAAATTCTTTAAGCCTTATTCATTGATTTGTTTTAAGTCGAATTATTTCTAATTTGAAGGGCTATTTCTAAGAATAAGGGATAAAGACTTCACTTTCAACTCATAATGGAGCCTTATCAGTCAAGTTATTTCATAACCTATGGAGCTTTGTTTATATCCATATTCACCTATGGAATGAATGAGGACTGAGGCTAAAAAATAAGGGTTAAGACTCTTTTAGTGGAAAGCTAAAATAAAGCTCCAGATGAGACATTAAAAGGCGAATGAAATGCTAGGGATTGACTTTTTCATTGATTTGATTCAAATCAATGAAAAAGACTCTTTCTCAACTCCTTCAGAGCCTCAATGAATCTGGTTTTTTTCTACGTAGTGGAGATTGACTTTTTCATTGATTTGGTTCAAATAATTGCAAACCATTAATCCTCTTTCTCATCAGTACCTGGAAAGCCTGAAAGTTTAGTTAGAGTTCTCTATTAGGGTGACTCGATAGCTAGATTCATTGCCTTTCGTAAATTCTTTGATTCAGAAAGGAAAGTAGGCAAGTTGACTTAAAGGTTGAAAGTCTTTTGCCTTGTGGCTTAGATCGAAGGAGATAGAAGGGCATATGGCCAAACCAAGAAAGGCCGTATGGGTCAGGGAGCCAGAAGGGAGATGCGTGCACACTAACCTTTGTGCCATATTTCAACCTAGTAGAAAGAAGACACTCAGTGCTAGCAGGAGTACTATCTCAGATACGATTCCTTTTTCTAAGTTTGTTGCCCTGTAAGATGTGGCAGAAGAGGACTCAAGGTCATATGCCACATCCTTTTTTCGGTATTTCTTCTTTAAGATCTCAAATACCAAATTGTGGTTTTCCACAACCTTTCCACAAGTCATTAGCCATTTCCCATTTGACATGGATCGAGGTTATGCACCATAGAGTGGGATGTGAGACTATTTTCAAAGCTCCATTTCTTTATCTGGGCTTTTGGTTCAAAGCAAGGAGTTGAATGATACAAGCCAAAGGAGTAAATGACCTTGACAAAGGTCCCACAAAGACGAAAAGGGTCTTCTTTCTTCCATACCACATCTACCGCTACGTGGGGTTCATCTCCTTCGCATACTCTGACACTGTCTTTTCTACATGGTGGGCAAGGCATACTTTTCACTAGCTATTTTTATAGAAAGAATGTCTAAAGATAATGAGAATCTTTATTACTAGAACTCGAGCCAGTGTTGCCAACTTTGATGAAATTAATTTCCCTTGGTTTAGACTGATAAGTATGGGCTTTTGTAAGAACAAAATATGAAGTCTGATCGATTGTATGATGAATAACCCATATCTTTTAGTCTAGTAGATAGGCATTTCTCTCCTCTGTATCAGTTTGTGCTATATAATTCCTAATCCGATACAATTTCTTCAGTCAAAAGAGAATTGACTCAAGGGCTTTGACCATTGTTCATCCTTGGAAATCCCATGTGATTGAAAGAACTCTCTGAAACTTATCCTTGATATCATCGAGAGAGTGGGCTTCGACTCTTCTCTTGCCTTCTTTCTGGTCATCTGAATCAGAAATTTTCCCACTTTTCCGGGTTGACAAAGCTTAGAAGCTAATATCTTCACCTTGGTCAGGAGCTTGAGGCATAAAATGATCAATCACATCCCTTTGAATTGAAAAGAGATGCCTCCATTAGGCCAATTTTATAAGAGATCATACTGAAAGGTATAGGGCTATGAGGTACTTTTAGTGTAGCTGGGATTTTTGAAGCCCACGTAGCGGTAATTGTTTAGCTGAGGGAAAGAAGAATGAAATGCTAGGGATTAGGCTCCATAGGAGTTCAAGAAAGTTGTCCAATTCCTTTATTCATGGCCTTATCAAGTCTTTCCAACTAAGGATGTTTAGCATTAGCTTCTTTCTAACTTGTCGGAATAAGGTTATCAGTGAAAGAGTTCCACGAGGGTTATGCACATATAAAAGAATGAGATCAGTAGTTGCAATCCAGCTGGAAGTAGGAACTAGCCTCGGGTCCATTGAGAAAGGTTATGGGCCCAAGCCCGATGGGGTTGAGCATTCCTAATGGTTTCCTCAGCATTTGCTATCACTTTGAATAAAGCAATTGTCCCTCGTCATTCTAGTAGTAGGGATTCTGAAGAGATGTAGTTGAGTAGGTGCACACCTTTATGCTACCGTAGATTAGAAAGATTTTCGGCTCTACACATAAGTTGACCCAACTAGATTTAGGAAGCGGGTCTACGCTTCAGAAACTAACAGTGTTGATGAAGCAAATAGGAAAATACATACACATGGAATCAGTCTTTGCAATTAACAAGGACGGCTCTAGCCAAAAACATCGATCTGTCGCTTTGCTTCCCGTGTTCATTGATTAGTCCGAAGGACTTTTTTTTTTATCCATATTCATTTTTCTTCTCAAATTCTTTGAACCTTTTATCGATTAGTCCGAAGGACTTGTACTCCTGTCTCAACCCTTGTTCATTCATTAAATCTCATCTCAAATTCTTTAAGCCTTCGGATAAGTCCGAAGTCCTAGTCTTTGAGCCTTTGCTCTAAAATGTTCTTTGAACCCTTTATGAACTTCATTTCACTCCTAATAAGGGATAAGGATTTTGCTTTCAAATTCTTCTCATTTGATCCTCTCCTTTTTAGTTGAGCTACTTCAAACCGCTTCGGGGCGTTTTGAGTCGAGTTATTTCAAAAAATAATAGGCTCATTCTAAGAATAATAAGGGATGATGACTTTCTCTTTCAAATTCTGAGATAATTCTTTGATCCTTTTGGTTAAGTTATTTCAAAAAATAAAGGGCGATAAATAAGGAATAATGACTTTCGCTCTTAAATTCTTCTTAAATTCTTTGATCTTTACAGTTTAGTTATTTCATAGTCTCCATATCGATCGAGATGGATTCCTATTCCTCATACGAAACCTTAATATCTTCCTATTCAAGGGAGAATGAAAGACCTTGACCTAGTGGAAGTCTGACTCATACTCTGACCCGGTGGGGAATCTCCTCAGTCTTTACTTCTTCCCTAACAAGAGCTACTGCTAGAAGTCTCGCTACTAAACGACCCTAATAAATAGAGTTTGAATGTCTTAATCCAATTCAAGCAAGACTTCTATGTCACACTAAATAAGATGAAGTTTGACATTTTTAATTTCAGAAGGATAAGAAGGTCGAGCTTAATAACTCCTAATCTACTTTTGCATCAGATTCAAGAAGAAGGAGCGGGAAAGAGAGAATAAAAGAATTCCTTCTTCACGATTGAGTTGCCTCTGACTCGTACCCTTCCTCAACTGAAACTACTAACTCAGGTTATTCCCAATATTCTGAATTCCTTTCCTGCACTTGCACTCCTATTCAGTTGCTTCTAGCCTATCCCGCAGAGTTGGGAACTGAGTAAAAGCCTTTTTACGAGCTGACTTTGATGCTTTTGCTTTGAGTTACCCGAGAGCATATTCTTCTTGTTGATGAGCATTGGGGCTTCCCCGTTATTAAGAGAGAAGAGGTGCACCAACAAAAAGAGAAGAACAAGATTTCTAGGTAAGTACGAATGGATAGGAGAAGTATCAATAGGTGAGCACCAAGTTTCATTCATCTGTAGGGGAGTTAGGTTCTTTGTCCGTTGCATCGAGTTGTTTTCTTGACTCTTTCCTAAAACCTGAAAAAGGGTAATTCCGTAAAAACTTGAAAAAGGGTTATTCCATTCGCTTGACTCTGCCTGCGCTAAAACTCTTCCTTGTCTAAAAGCGGATTAACAATATGCTCTTGCACTATATTAAGAATAAAAGAAGTGAAGAATTGAATACCAGTTATTATAAAGCAGTTTAAAGAAGTAATGCTCCATGTGCCAACTAGAGAATAAGTAATGTGCTTTTCTCAACTCTTATTTGCAAGGATCCTGCTTTCTTTTATCCTTTTGTGACTCGGCTTGAAATTTTCTCTATGATATAACAACCTAAGAATAAGGATTAAGAGGTAAGAGAAAGGTGCAATCATTACTTTTTTAATGGGTGTCAAATCAGACTAAAGCGCCATTTCTATCACACCCCCTCCAGGACTACCTGCTAGCTTAGACCAAAAGACGACATGAAGCCGACCGACAACACTTTTCTCTACCGATATTTGTCGACTCTGTTGAATTCATTAACGTGATAAACTTGCTAACCTAGTATAAAAACTATTATACATGCAACACAACACAGCGGAACCTAGACTAATCATAAACATACATGAAGTGTAGCCCGATAATAACTGATTGCGCAAGTAAACCCGGAGACACCTTAACGAAAACATACCCACAAAGGTTTACACAACCGCAGCTCCTAAACTTACCTAAACTGTAGAGTATCTATATCATACAAAGATATATACATCATAACACAATATACTCTATGCACAACTCTAACCATGTACTGGCAATCGATATTGAAGCTTCAGCAGACTAAGGCAGTTTATCAGGCACCGAGAACTTGATCTCTACCTAGAAAGTGGGTAAAACATTTTGGAAGGGTAAGCTATAAAGCCTAGTGAGTGACAATACTTTAAAACTTTAATTCAAAACTCATGATAATCATTGAAAACTTATAAATCTAACAAGTAAAGCGTTAACTGTAAATATTTTCAGAAAATAGCTCCTTTAAACATTTAATACGTATATCTATAAAATCTAGCAAGACATTTTCTATTTATAAACTAATTAACTAACATGACTTCATTACGTTGTGTAGGGCACGCCCAGTAAAACTGACGTTTACTAGTTCTAGGATGTACTGGGACTTGCCCAGCACTCCCATCGTCTTTGTCGTAGTGGGGCTCGTCTAGCACTCACGACAGCATCGTTGTCACGGAGTACAATCAACGTCAACAACGGAACGTAACCTATGTGCACACGGTATCCTCTAGCCTTAGGCTCAAGATCTCATTCATGTAGTCAATGGAAATATCTCAGCTTGTTTGTGGAAATATCAAAAATCTTAAAATAATTCTTGCTTAAACTATGCTTTACTTAAACAAATGCCATTTCAACTGCTTTTCAAAACTCATTAATTACGTGCTAACATGTGGATTCCATTATGAAATCTAAGCTCAAAACTCATACTCAAAAACTAAACATAGAAATCATATATCATTTATAAACTTGTAGTCAAGCAAGTTAAACGTTTAGTTATAAGAAACCGTTTTCTTTTTTAAAGAATCATTTTCTAAACTTGTTTTTGTCACTCACAGTCTTAGACTAGTTTCCTAGTGTGTAAGCCCAACCTATTTCCTCTTGTCCTATCAAACAACCAAAACCAAGTATTAGAAACTTAAATATTATGATCTTCAAATGTTATGCTTGATATGGCTCACTAAAGATGATGCTTAAGAAGTCCAACTTTAAGAAATAAAACCATATTCCACAAAATTCTCAAAATTTTTCAGATTCGCAGCATGACATTTAAATAATCATAACTCTTCCAATACTTATCTAAAAAGAGATTTATTTATGTCAAAAGCTTCATTTTGAGGTCCTCTAAAACTTACCTGAAGACATAAAATTGTGGTTCCTTGTGTATAATCTCAGATATCCCTCAAAACAGAACCACTCCAACAATCACGTACAGCACGACCCCTTTAACTTGTCCCTACAATTTAACTTAATTTTAGTCATTTTTGGTTCACGATTTCTTCATAAGAGTTGTAGTAAATTGAATAATATTTCCAACCATACTAAATAAAGATTCTAACTCTACTGATACACCCTGAATACTAAAAAAAAATAGAGATCTCCTGATTTCACATGAAAATAATCTGCTCTGTCTTCTCTGTCGAAATTCACCTAATGAACATCAGAATTTTCTCAAGCTTTCTTCATAAAATATGTTTGAAAATGAATTAGCTTTCTGTAAATTTAAATCTCACCTCTTAATTCTTTTTGTTAGCTTAAACCAGTCAGAACACCAGAGATGTGTTTAATGAACTGTAGAGAAGTTTATCTTGCAAACTCCTTGTCTTCTTCAAAATACATCTTTGAACTTCTTCTTCTTCCTTTCTCAACCTTCTACCCTTTGAAATCTCCTCTGAAATTTGGTGCAGAAATGGTGAAGAAAATGTGAAGTAATGGATGAGGGAAACTTGGCGGTGGAGGGAAAGACAAGAAGAAAAGAAAAATGGAATTTTTCTTCGTTTATCTTCTTTCTTTTCTCTTCTTCTTGTTTTTTTTTTTTATAAAAACTATTAAATATAAAAAAAATTATATACTTAATTTCCAATTTCCAAAGTATCGAAATTTATGTCCTAAAACTCATAGTTTGTAGTTAAAACTATATTCTATCTAATAAAGTGTTTATTGAGGATTTATTAGTGAAAATAGAATACTATAATCTTGAATTCAATAAACTAAGGTCCAGAGGCTATCTAGTGTAGACTTGAACTTTATGTAAAGACCTAAACTTGGATCAAGCTCGAGTATATAGCCCAAACGGTTTATAGTGAATGAATAAGGTTGGACACCTTATTCTGAAAACAGTATGGATGCGGCCTGCTTTGTAGTTAGTACAAATGAAGTGATCCTAAATCGTTCATGTAGAGACATGGAAGTGAGGGCATCCTATGTAAAGAGTTTATATAAGACTAGAACCATGAAATAGTCACTTTTAAGTTATAACACTGTTGACTATATAAACTGACTATTTCGTTTATGATGACCTAGGTAACTTAATCATAATCCTGAGCTAACTATGAACTTCTATTCAAATGATATTATCCTTAGATCTGCATAGGTGAGGGCAGCTCAACGGCGTTGGCCCAATAAGCCTCCAATTTCAGGGGTAAGACCGAATGGATTGCTAGGGACATAGAGTGCAAGACGTAATTCACCCTTACCCGCTTTAGGGTTAGTAGATAGGTTGTTCTCTTAAGGACTGAATCCAAGTCTTGAACAAGGGATCTCGCTCTCTCATTGGCCCAAGAGGAACTCGATTTACAGGTTGAACCTTAAACCAAATGTTCAATAGTAGATTAGTGGGACTTAAGGAACAAGATGTAGTCTCGGGGGTAAAACGATATTTGGACCTAACCGAGGTTACGAACAACTTGTGAAGGATTAACTTACTGATCATGGTTATATCAAATGGAATCAACTAAAAAGTTCTGGTGTTCGTCTCAAGAAAATGCGAACGAACTCAGTTTTTCTCTCTCAGGTTAAAAAGCGGTTCTTCAACGGTTTCTTTGTTTTGTATTGGTCATAAGTGCTTCGAGCTTTGTGACTCACACGCTAAGAACTTCAATCTACATTTCTAGCATCGTCCCTTACCCATTGAAAATGCCCTTCCATCGAAGGAAACAGGCTAAGCTAAAGAACTTCAGGAATCGAGGTCGTTGGAGGGAAAACTAAGATGTAACCCAAAACGATAAAAAAAAATGGTTAATATTCTTTCAACGAGTGGTAAACGCTCGTCTGGGGCTAGAAACCATTGAAAATGCCCTTCCATCAAAGGAAACAGGCTAAGCTCAAGAACTTCTTGTGTTTGTCCTAAGAAAATGAGAACAAGTATGCCCCGGACTCAGTTTTTCTATCTCGGGTAAAAAGTAGTCTGTCAACGGTCTCTTTGTTTTGTATTGGTCATAAATGTTTCGAGCTTCGGGACTTATACTCTGAGGACATTAGTCTACATTTCTGGCATCATCCCTTATAAATTTTTTAGCTTCCAGAGAAGGAAACAAACTAAGCTCATGAACTTCTTGCGTTCGTCTTAAGAAAATTCGAACGAGAATGCCACGAACTCAGTTTTTCTATCTCGAGGTAAACAGCAGTCCTTCAACGATTTCTTTTTTTTTTTTTTTGTGTATTGCTTATAAGTGTTTTGAACCTCGAGACTCATACTCCGAGGACTTCATTCTACATTTCTGGCATCGTCCCTCACATATTTTCTCCAAGTATAGGTCGGGAAGTGAGCTCTTTGGAGGGAGAACTAAGGTGCAACCCGAAACGATCAAAAAGATGGCCAATGCTCTTGCAACGAGTGGTGAACGCTCGTTCGATGTCAAAAACCATTGAAAATGCACTTCTAGTGAAGGAAACAAACTAAGCTCAAAAACTGCTTGTGTTCGTCCCAATAAAATGCAAATGAGAATGCCACGAACTCAGTTTTTCTATCTCGAGGTAAACAGCAGTTCTTCAACGATTTCTTTATTTTGTATCGGTCATAAGTGTTTCAAGCTTCGGGACTCATACTCCAAGGACCACTATCTACATTTCTGGCATCGTCTCTATAAAGTTTCAAAAAGTATAGGTTGAGAAGCGAGCTCATTGGATGGAGTATTAAGGTACAACCCGAAACGATAAAAAAGATGGTCAACGGTCTTTCAATGAGTGGCAAATGCTTGTCCGGTGTCAGAAACCACTGAAAATGGATTTCAATGATGGAAAGGGTTTAAGCTCAAAAAATTATGGTGTTCATCCCAAGAAAATGTAAACGGACTCAGGTTTTCTATCTCGAGTTAAAAAACGGTCCTTCAACGGTTTCTTTGTTTTATAATGGTCATAAGTGCTCCGAGCTTCGTGACTCATACTTCGAGGACTTCAGTCTAAATTCTTGTGTTCATACACTGAGGACTTCATTCTACATTCTTAGCATCGTCCCTCACACATTTTCTTCAAGTATAGGTCGGGAAGCAGGCCCTTTAGAGGGAGAACTAAGGTGCAACCCGAAACGATCGAAAAAATGGCCAATTCTCGTTTAACGAGTGGCGAACGCTCGTCCGGTGTTAGAAACCATTGAAAATGCACTTCTAGTGAAGGAAACAGGCTAAGCTCAAGAAGTAGTGTTTGTCCCAAGAAAATGCAAATGATAATGCCACGAACTCAATTTTTCTATCTTGGGGTAATTAGCGATCCGTCAACGGTTTCTTTGTTTTGTATTGGTCATAAGTGTTTCAAGCTTTGAGACTCATACTCCAAGCACTTCTGTCTACATTCCTAGCATCATCTCCAGCCATTTTCCCAAAGTATAAGTCGAGAAGCGAGCTCGTTGGATGAAGAAATGAGGTGCAACCCGAAAGGAACAAAAAGATGACCAACGCTCTTCCAACAAGTGGCGAACCCTCATTCGATGTCAGAAACTATTGAAAATGCATTTCAATGATGGAAAGGGGTTAAGCTCAAAAACTTCTGGTGTTCGTCCCAAAAAAATGCAAATAGACTCAATTTTTCAATCTCGGGTTAAAAAGCGGTCCTTCAATAGTTTCTTTATTTTATATTGAACATAAGTGCTTCAAGCTTCGTGACTCATACTGCGTGGATTCCAGTCTACATTCCTGGTATTGTCCCAAACACAGTTTCTCAAAATATAGGTCAGGAAGTGAGCTTGTTGGAGGGAGAACTAAGGTGCATCACGAAACGGTCGAAAAGATGGCTAATGCTCTTCCAACATGTGGTGAACGCTCGTTCGGGATTAGAAACATCTGAAAATTCCCTTCCATCGATGGAAACCAGCTAAGTTTAAGAACTTTTGGTTTTCGTCTGAAGAAAATGCAATGAGTATGCCCTAGACTCAGTTTTTCTATCTCGGGGTAAAAAGCAGTCCTTCAACGATTTTTTTTGTTTTGTATTAGCCATCAGTGTTTCGAGCTTCGGGACTTATACTCTGAGGATTTCAGTCTACATTCTTGGCATCATCCCGCACAAATTTTTGAGCTTCCAGTGAAGGAAACGGGCTAAGCTCATGAACTTTTGGTGTTTGTACCAAGAAAATACGAACGAGAATCCCCCGAACTCAGTTTTTGTATCTCGCTGTAGAAAGCGGTCCTTCAATGGTTACTTTGTCTTGTATTGGTCATAAGAGTTTCGAGTTTTAGGACTCATACTTTGAGGACTTCAGTCTACATTCCTAGCATCGTCCCTCACACAATTTCCTAAAGTATAGGTCAGGAAGGGAGCTCGTTGGAGGGAAAACTAAGGTCCAACCCGAAACGATGGAAAAGATGGCCAAGGCTCTTCAACGAGTGGCGAACGCTGGTTCAGTGTCAGAAACCACTGAGAATACATTTCAGAAAAGGACATGGGTTAAGCTAAAAAACTTCTGGTGTTCTTCTCAAGAAAATGCAAACGAACTCAGTTTTTCTCTCTCAGGTTAAGAAGCGGTTCTTCAACGGTTTCTTTGTCTTGTATTGGTCATAAGTGCTTCGAGCTTCGAGACTCATACATCGAGAACTTAAATCTACATTCCTGGCATCATTCCTCATACGCCGAGAACTTAAATCTACCCATTTTCGCAAGGTATAGGTCAGAAATTGAGGTCGTTGGAGGGAGAAGTAAGATGTAACCCCAAACGATCGAAATGATAGCTAAAGCTTTTCCAACATATGGCGAACACCCGTTCGGTGTCAGAAACCACTGAAAATGCACTTCCAGCGAAGGAAAGGGACTAAGCTCAAGAACTTCTTGTGTTCAACCCAAGAAAATGCGAACGAGAATGCCCCGAACTCAATTTTTCTATCTCGGGATAAACAGCGATCCTTCAACAATTTCTTTATTTTGTATTGGTCGTAAGTGTTTCGAGCCTTGAGACTCATACTCTGAGGACTTCAGTGTACATTACTGGCATCGTCCCTCACACATTTTCTCTAAGTATAGGTCGGAAAGCGAGCTCTTTGGAGGGAGAACTAAGGTGCAACCCGAAACAATCGAAAAGATGACCAATGCTCTTCCAACGAGTGGCGTGTTGGGGTTGATGCCCTAAATCTCGTGGTCTTGTAGTTTGTAATTGTATATATAATACAAACTTTTTATTTATCTAATAAAATAAAGTGTTTTATTTTATTTGATATTTAGTTGCATTAACTCACAAAACCAATAAACTAACATCCAAGGTTATCTTCTGTAACCTAAACATGTATGTAGAGACATACAAGTGGATCATGTTTAAGTGATAACCTAAATGGTCTGTAGTAAATGGATAAGGCTGGATACCTTATCCTGGTGACACTACGAATACGATCTGCTTTGTAGTTGTTACAATTGTTCTAAAGTGCTACAAATGATTTGATCCTAATCATTTATGTCGAGACATTAGAGCGGGGGTATTCTATACAAAGAGTTTGTATAAGACCGGACCATGAAATGAATAGTCTCTCTTATTAACACCGTTACTAGTTGAGACTACATTTCACCAGGATGACTATAGGTGACTTGACCTGAATCTTGAGTGAGTTGTGAACTCCTGCCTATGTAGGCGATCCTTTGATTTGTATGGGTGAGAGTGGCCTATGTAGCCGACTCAATATGCCTACCATTTTGGGGATTCGTCTGATTGGGGAGCTGGGAACGCAGCTACACAAGAAGGAATTCACTCCTTCTCTATAGATGGAGTAAGTAGAGAATTTGCTCTCTTAAGGGTTGATTTCAGGGCTTGAACAATGTGGCGCCACACCCTCTCTTGGCCTGAGAGGAGTTCAGTTATAGTAGGACTATAATCATTGTTCATTAGAGGAATCAATGGTACTTAAGGAGTTAGATGTAACTACAGGGGCAAAACGGTAATTTTTGGCCTAGCTGTACTTACGAGCAATTTGTGAAGGGTCATTGCACTGTTGATTGGTTATATCTAATGGACACAAAAATATATCTACAGTTAGAAGAGTGCAACTATTAGTCTTTAGTGGAATGACTAATAGTTAATGAATAGAGATTAAATTTAATTAAAGAGTTTAATTAATTAATCTCATTTCATTAGAGCTTCAATCTGTAGGTCCATAAGGTCCCCTTGTTAGCTCAATAAGGATAAATGAGAATCAAATTTATTTTGGTTTAATTTGAATTGTTCAAATTGATTAAAGGGAATAAATTGTATATGATACAATTAATATAATTTATTTGATACATTATAATGTAAAGTTTTTTATGAGAGAAGTTAATATTTGAATATGATTCAAATAATAATAATAATATGAATGAGATTCATAAATAAACTATAGGTTAAAATTGAATTCGATTCATATTAGAACTATAGATTATATGAGAGATCTAAATCATTGGTTATATTATATATGATATAATATAAAGTTTATATTATATGAGATATAATATATTTGTAATTAAATTTATATTAATTTTATGTTATATGAGATATAATATATATTAATTAAATTTATATTGATTTTATTTAATTTAATATATATATATATATATATATATATATATATATATATATATATATATATATATTAATATATTTAAATACAATAGAATAACTCCCTTGGGAGTTATTCTACGTGGGAAGGATGGGGAAGTTATTTGATAACTTCCCCCTCCATTGTTGAGATTTGTTTTAAAAGAAAATAAAAAGAAAGGTTTTTTTTTTTTTTTTTTAGCAGCAAAAACAATCTTACGATCTCTCTGTATCCCAACAAAAGAAAATTCTCTCAAAAGCTTCTTCCCTCACCAAAATTACAGAAGCCCACAACTCTCTGTGATTCTTTACTTGGAGAATAACGAGGAAGATTTTGTGGTGCCAAGCTTGGAAGAAGAATTGGTTCTACAAAGGTCAGTTTATTTTCACCTTTTCCATGAAAAGCATGTTTATTATTTTTCTTTGAATTTATTGGTTTCATAAATTGAATTTCACTCGCACGGGCGTTCATAAGCTTTCGCTTTAGGAATTCCATTCCTTCATGGCGAACGCTCGTTCAGTGTCAGAAACCATTGAAAATGCACTTCTAATGAAGAAAACGGGCTAAGATCATGAAATTCTTGTGTTTGTCCCAAGAAAATACAAATGAGAATGCCCCGAACTCAGTTTTTGTATCTCAAGGAAAACAATGGTCCATCAACGGTTTCTTTGTTTTGTATTGGTCATAAGTGTTTCGAGCTTCAAGACTCATACTTCAAGGACTTTTGTCTACATTCCTGGTATTCTATCCATATAATTTCTCAAAGTATAGGTCGAGAAGCGAGCTCGTTGAATGGAAAACTGAGGTGCAACCCGAAGGATCGAAAAGATGGCCAATGCTCTTCCAATGCGTGCTAAACGCTCATCAGGTATCAGAAACTACTGAAAATGTACTTCCAACAGAGGAAACAGGCTAAGCTTAAGAACTTTTAGTGTTTGTCCCAAGAAATTATGAACGAGAATGGCCCGAACTCAGTTTTTCTATCATTGGATAAAAAGCGATCCTTCAACAGTTTCTTTGTTTTGTATTGGTCTTAAGTGATTCGAGCTTCGTGACTCATTCTCCATGGATTTCAGTCTACGTAATTGGCATCGTCCCTAACATATTTTCTTAAAATATAGGTTAGGAAGTGAGATCATTGGAGGGAGAACTAAGGTGCAAGGCGAGTTCCAGATTGTGCAGTTTTTCATTTTTTTTTGTTTTAATTAATTAAATTAATATAATTTGATTATATTAATTTGATTATTTTTTTAGGAGTGCCAAATTCGGTCTATTTTGCTTTTAATATTTTATTGCATGTGATGTTTTATTAAACTAATTATATACATAATGTATGTCATATAGTTTAAAATCCCACCTTAGGATTATAATTATCATGCATCATACTTAAATATAAGTGTTGTATTTTAGTTGCATGATTTTCTAAGCATGCTCATGCATCATATTTAATATAATTGTTATATTATATGATAGCATGTATAATTAATATATCCATGCATCATCCTATAATTTAACATGTTGTATTATATAGTTTGATTGATGGATGTTTTTATTTTCATTGCATTAATATAATTGTTGTATTGTGTGATGAAAATGAAAATGCATTGAGCGTGTCATTACTTAGAGAATATATATATTAAATGACATTAGAATTGCATGTTTATAGATTTTAATTATTTTCTTTCCTTATAAGTGTTATAAGTTTATGAATTTAGAATTAAAATCTATAATAAAGAGTTGCATGCTAACATAAGGTCACAATTAGTTTTAAATAGTTTAAAATTAATTCACCTAGACCTTAATGAATAATATTTCTAATGAGATTAGAAATAGGGTTAATCTTTTCTCGTTTTATTAGGATTAAAATGATATCAATAAAAGATTAAATTTATAAAATATTTGTCTATAAGGGACCTTTGTCTAAGGAAGGTTCTGTCTAGGCTGGGGTACTTAAGCTGACGGTAACGGAACACCCCTACCTGGGAACTGACCTGGAAGGTGAATTAGTCAAACATTTTATAAGCATGCAATACATGATTATATTTATCAAAGTGTTTGATGAACAATAATCATATATTGTTAAACTATCCAATATAAGAGTTATATTGGGCCAATTTAACAATGGACTTAGATAAATAATTAGCCGTATTTTCTAAGTTGTTTTTTTAAGTAAAACACTAAGTGGGAGGAAATGAGGTATATGATACTTCATTTTTCTTTTCATGTTTCTCCTTAAACATTCACACCGTGAGACTTATGCTCGGCCTCGAGGCACCTTTGCTTGTGTCCCCCTACGGATGGTGTTTGTGTAAGTCAATAACAAGGTGAATGGAGATAGTGTTTATAGTAAGTGGGAGAGGGATGTGTGTCAACACATCCCGCGGTCTCTTTCATTAGTTTTTAGTAAATTCTCATGCTTGGCCTTGAGGCACCTTTGCTTGTGTTCCCTACGGAAGGTGTTTGCATTAGATTTTACTCAAACTCCAGAAATGGATAAGATTTCTTTAGTTTTTGCTCCAATCGGTTTTTTCCCTACGGATTACTTATTGGGGCGGAACTCTAGAATCTAAAATGAAAGGTTACACTTACAAGAAATTTTTAAGTAAGTTAATCATTTCTTGACTAAACAATGATGACTAACTATTATAGGAATAAGAGTTATTCTAGTGTAATATTTAGTTGAGATTGTCTCAATTTAGTGAAGGGATAATTAATCACCCTATGGAGATTTTTATCCTACCTCACTGAAGCATCATTGCAAAATAGATATCACTTAGGATACATTAAAATTTTGCTAAATTGATTGGTTTTATATGGAAAATGCTAGTATAACTAATATAAATAAATTGTATGTTTTCAGTAATTTGATAATGACGAGTGCTACTTTGAATATGCTGGCTGCTGATAAACTTAATGGCAATAATTATGCATCTTGGAAAAATACTATCAACACTGTGCTAATCATCGATGACCTTAGATTTGTCCTAGTTGAGGAGTGTCCTCAAGTCCCAGCTGCTAATGCAACTCGAATTGTTCGAGAACCATATGAGCGTTGGGCCAAGGCAAATGAAAAAGCCCGAGCATACATCTTGGCAAGCTTATCTGAAGTATTGGCCAAGAAACATGAATCAATGCTCACTGCTCGTGAGATTATGGACTCCTTGCAGGAGATGTTTGGTCAGGCCTCTTATCAGATCAAGCATGATGCTCTGAAATACATTTATAATGCCCGTATGAATGAGGGAGCCTCAGTGCGAGAACATGTTCTCAATATGATGGTTCATTTCTACGTGGCAGAAATGAATGGGGCTGTCATCGATGAAGCCAGTCAGGTTAGCTTTATTTTGGAATCTCTGCCAGAGAGTTTCCTGCAATTTAGAAGCAATGCTGTTATGAATAAGATTGCTTATACCCTTACCACCCTTCTCAACGAGCTACAGACTTTTGAGTCTCTGATGAAAATCAAGGGACAGAAGGGAGAGGCAAATGTTGCTACTTCCACAAGAAAGTTCCATAGGGGTTCGACCTCAGGAACTAAGTCTATGCCTTCTTCATCTGGCAATAAGAAGTGGAAGAAGAAGAAGGGTGGCCAAGGAAATAAAGCTAACCTCGCTGCTGCTAAAACGACCAAGAAAGCCAAAGCTGCAAAGGGAATATGTTTCCATTGCAACCAAGAGGGACATTGGAAGAGAAACTGTCCCAAGTACTTGGCAGAAAAGAAGAAGGCTAAACAAGGTAAATATGATTTACTAGTGCTAGAGACTTGTTTAGTGGAAAATGATGATTCAGCCTGGATAATAGATTCAGGTGCCACTAATCATGTTTGTTCTTCATTTCAGGGAATTAGTTCCTGGCGGCAGTTGGAGACTGGAGAGATGACGATGCGAGTTGGAACTGGGCATGTCGTCTCAGCAATTGCAGTGGGAGGGCTTCGACTTTGTTTACAGAAATCTTTTCTTTTATTAGAAAATGTATATGTTGTTCCTGATTTAAAAAGGAATTTGATTTCTGTAAAGTGCTTACTAGAACAATCTTACTCGTTAACTTTTAATGTAAATAAAGTGTTTATTTACAAAAATGGTGTTGAGATTTGTTCTGCAAAGTTAGAAAATAATCTTTATGTGTTAAGATCATTAACATCTAAAGCTCTTCTTAATACTGAAATGTTCAAAACTGCAATAACTCAAAATAAAAGACTTAAAATTTCTCCAAAAGAAAATGCTCATCTTTGGCACCTAAGATTAGGGCATATAAATCTCAATAGGATTGAGAGATTAGTAAAGAATGGACTTCTAAGTGAGTTAGAAGAAAATTCTTTACCTGTATGTGAGTCATGCCTTGAAGGTAAGATGACCAAAAGACCTTTTACTGGAAAAGGTCATAGGGCCAAAGAACCTCTAGAACTTGTACATTCAGATCTATGTGGTCCTATGAATGTTAAAGCAAGAGGAGGATTTGAATATTTCATCACTTTTACTGATGATTATTCAAGATATGGGTATGTTTATTTAATGCAACATAAGTCTGAAGCCCTTGAAAAGTTCAAGGAATACAAGGCTGAAGTTGAAAACGCATTAAGTAAAACTATTAAAACATTTCGATCGGATCGAGGTGGAGAGTATATGGATTTGAAATTCCAAAACTATTTGATGGAATGTGGAATTGTATCTCAACTCTCAGCACCTGGTACACCTCAACAGAATGGTGTATCAGAAAGGAGAAATCGAACCTTGTTGGACATGGTTCGGTCTATGATGAGTTACGCTCACTTACCTAATTCGTTTTGGGGTTATGCAGTGCAAACTGCAGTCTATATTTTGAATTGTGTTCCATCTAAAAGTGTTTTCGAAACACCTTTAAAATTATGGAATGGTCGTAAAGGTAGTTTACGTCATTTCAGAATTTGGGGTTGTCCAGCACACGTGCTTGAGAATAACCCTAAGAAATTGGAACCTCGTTCAAAATTATGTTTATTTGTAGGCTACCCCAAAGGAACTAGAGGTGGTTACTTCTATGATCCTAAAGATAATAAAGTGTTTGTATCGACAAATGCTACATTTTTAGAAGAGGACCACATAAGGGAGCACAAACCGCGTAGTAAGATAGTATTAAATGAACTTTCCAAAGAAACTACTGAACCTTCAACAAGAGTTGTTGAAGAGCCTAGTGCATTAACAAGAGTTGTTCATGTCGGTTCATCTACTAGGACACATCAACCTCAATCGTTGAGGGAACCTCGACGAAGTGGGAGGGTTACAAACTTACCTATTCGTTATATGAGTTTAACTGAAACCTTAACTGTCATATCTGATGGCGACATTGAGGATCCATTGACTTTTAAGAAGGCAATGGAGGATGTGGATAAAGATGAATGGATCAAAGCTATGAATCTTGAATTGGAGTCTATGTACTTCAATTCGGTCTGGGATCTTGTAGATCAACCTGATGGGGTAAAACCTATAGGTTGTAAATGGATCTACAAGAGAAAAAGAGGTGCAGATGGTAAGGTACAAACTTTTAAAGCTAGACTAGTGGCAAAGGGTTATACCCAAGTTGAGGGAGTTGACTATGAGGAGACTTTCTCACCTGTTGCCATGTTAAAGTCTATTCGAATACTTTTGTCCATTGCTGCATATTTTGACTATGAGATTTGGCAAATGGATGTAAAGACTGCCTTTTTGAATGGCAATCTTGAGGAGACCATCTATATGCAACAACCAGAAGGATTCATAATTCCAGGTCAAGAGCAAAAGATTTGCAAGCTTAATCGTTCTATTTATGGATTAAAACAAGCTTCTCGATCTTGGAACATAAGATTTGATACCGCAATAAAATCTTATGGATTTGATCAAATCGTTGATGAACCTTGTGTCTACAAAAGAATCATCAACAAATCAGTAGCTTTCTTAGTTTTGTATGTAGATGATATCCTACTCATTGGGAATGATATAGGTTTACTAACTGACATCAAACAATGGCTAGCAACCCAATTTCAAATGAAAGATTTGGGAGAGGCACAATTTGTTCTGGGTATTCAGATCTTTAGAGATCGTAAGAACAAAATGCTAGCTTTGTCTCAAGCATCGTATATTGACAAAATAGTTGTTAAATATTCAATGCAAAACTCCAAGAGAGGCTTACTACCTTTCAGGCATGGAGTTACTTTGTCTAAGGAACAGTGTCCTAAGACACCTCAAGACGTTGAGGAAATGAGACATATCCCCTATGCATCAGCTGTTGGCAGCTTGATGTATGCGATGTTATGTACTAGACCTGACATTTGTTATGCGGTGGGGATAGTCAGTAGATATCAATCTAATCCAGGATTAGCTCATTGGACTGCCGTTAAAACTATCCTCAAGTATCTTTGGAGAACGAGAGACTACACGCTTGTGTATGGTTCTAAGGATTTGATTCTTACAGGATACACAGACTCTGACTTTCAGACTGATAGAGATTCTAGGAAATCTACTTCAGGTTCAGTGTTCACTCTTAACGGAGGAGCTGTAGTTTGGAGAAGTATCAAGCAAGGATGTATTGCTGACTCCACTATGGAGGCAGAGTACGTTGCAGCTTGTGAAGCTGCCAAAGAGGCTGTTTGGCTTAGAAATTTCTTGATTGATTTGGAAGTCGTTCCAAACATGTCAAAGCCAATTACTCTTTACTGTGATAATAGTGGGGCTGTGGCTAATTCTAGGGAGCCCAGAAGCCACAAGCGTGGAAAGCATATTGAGCGCAAGTATCACTTGATTCGAGAGATAGTGCATCGAGGGGACGTGATCGTCACACAGATAGCTTCGACACACAATGTTGCTGATCCGTTTACAAAGCCCCTCACGGCTAAGGTGTTTGAGGGTCACCTAGAGAGTCTGGGTCTACGTGACATGCCACATTTAACCTAGGGCAAGTGGGAGATTTACTGGGTGCATATTGTATGCCCTAGTTTCTTGTTTTGTGTACTATTATAGTATTTTATTTTTTATTTTGTACACCCCACTAGCTTTAGGACAAGTGGGAGATTGTTGGGGTTGATGCCCTAAATCTCGTGGTCTTGTAGTTTGTAATTGTATATATAATACAAACTTTTTATTTATCTAATAAAATAAAGTGTTTTATTTTATTTGATATTTAGTTGCATTAACTCACAAAACCAATAAACTAACATCCAAGGTTATCTTCTGTAACCTAAACATGTATGTAGAGACATACAAGTGGATCATGTTTAAGTGATAACCTAAATGGTCTGTAGTAAATGGATAAGGCTGGATACCTTATCCTGGTGACACTACGAATACGGTCTGCTTTGTAGTTGTTACAATTGTTCTAAAGTGCTACAAATGATTTGATCCTAATCATTTATGTCGAGACATTAGAGCGGGGGTATTCTATACAAAGAGTTTGTATAAGACCGGACCATGAAATGAATAGTCTCTCTTATTAACACCGTTACTAGTTGAGACTACATTTCACCAGGATGACTATAGGTGACTTGACCTGAATCTTGAGTGAGTTGTGAACTCCTGCCTATGTAGGCGATCCTTTGATTTGTATGGGTGAGAGTGGCCTATGTAGCCGACTCAATATGCCTACCATTTTGGGGATTCGTCTGATTGAGGAGCTGGGAATGCAGCTACACAAGAAGGAATTCACTCCTTCTCTATAGATGGAGTAAGTAGAGAATTTGCTCTCTTAAGGGTTGATTTCAGGGCTTGAACAATGTGGCGCCACACCCTCTCTTGGCCTGAGAGGAGTTCAGTTATAGTAGGACTATAATTATTGTTCATTAGAGGAATCAATGGTACTTAAGGAGTTAGATGTAACTACAGGGGCAAAACGGTAATTTTTGGCCTAGCTGTACTTACGAGCAATTTGTGAAGGGTCATTGCACTGTTGATTGGTTATATCTAATGGACACAAAAATATATCTACAGTTAGAAGAGTGCAACTATTAGTCTTTAGTGGAATGACTAATAGTTAATGAATAGAGATTAAATTTAATTAAAGAGTTTAATTAATTAATCTCATTTCATTAGAGCTTCAATCTGTAGGTCCATAAGGTCCCCTTGTTAGCTCAATAAGGATAAATGAGAATCAAATTTATTTTGGTTTAATTTGAATTGTTCAAATTGATTAAAGGGAATAAATTGTATATGATACAATTAATATAATTTATTTGATACATTATAATGTAAAGTTTTTTATGAGAGAAGTTAATATTTGAATATGATTCAAATAATAATAATAATATGAATGAGATTCATAAATAAACTATAGGTTAAAATTGAATTCGATTCATATTAGAACTATAGATTATATGAGAGATCTAAATCATTGGTTATATTATATATGATATAATATAAAGTTTATATTATATGAGATATAATATATTTGTAATTAAATTTATATTAATTTTATGTTATATGAGATATAATATATATTAATTAAATTTATATTGATTTTATTTAATTTAATATATATATATATATATATATATATATATATATATATATATATTAATATATTTAAATACAATAGAATAACTCCCTTGGGAGTTATTCTACGTGGGAAGGATGGGGAAGTTATTTGATAACTTCCCCTTCCATTGTTGAGATTTGTTTTAAAAGAAAATAAAAAGAAAGGTTTTTTTTTTTTTTTTTAGCAGCAAAAACAATCTTACGATCTCTCTGTATCCCAACAAAAGAAAATTCTCTAAAAAGCTTCTTCCCTCACCAAAATTACAGAAGCCCACAACTCTCTGTGATTCTTTACTTGGAGAATAACGAGGAAGATTTTGTGGTGCCAAGCTTGGAAGAAGAATTGGTTCTACAAAGGTCAGTTTATTTTCACCTTTTCCATGAAAAGCATGTTTATTATTTTTCTTTGAATTTATTGGTTTCATAAATTGAATTTCACTCGCACGGGCGTTCATAAGCTTTCGCTTTAGGAATTCCATTCCTTCATGGCGAACGCTCGTTCAGTGTCAGAAACCATTGAAAATGCACTTCTAATGAAGAAAACGGGCTAAGATCATGAAATTCTTGTGTTTGTCCCAAGAAAATACAAATGAGAATGCCCCGAACTCAGTTTTTGTATCTCAAGGAAAACAATGGTCCATCAACGGTTTCTTTGTTTTGTATTGGTCATAAGTGTTTCGAGCTTCAAGACTCATACTTCAAGGACTTTTGTTTACATTCCTGGTATTCTATCCATATAATTTCTCAAAGTATAGGTCGAGAAGCGAGCTCGTTGGATGGAAAACTGAGGTGCAACCCGAAGGATCGAAAAGATGGCCAATGCTCTTCCAATGCGTGCTAAACGCTCATCAGGTATCAGAAACTACTGAAAATGTACTTCCAACAGAGGAAACAGGCTAAGCTTAAGAACTTTTAGTGTTTGTCCCAAGAAATTATGAACGAGAATGGCCCGGACTCAGTTTTTCTATCATTGGATAAAAAGCGATCCTTCAACAGTTTCTTTGTTTTGTATTGGTCTTAAGTGATTCGAGCTTCGTGACTCATTCTCCATGGATTTCAGTCTACGTAATTAGCATTGTCCCTAACATATTTTCTTAAAATATAGGTTAGGAAGTGAGATCATTGGAGGGAGAACTAAGGTGCAAGGCGAAACGGTTGAAAAGATGGCCAATTCTCTTCCAACCCACACAAGGTTCATATGTCCTTATCAATGAGCTAAAAGAGAAGAATTTCATATTCCATTTCATGACTCCTTAGGAGGCTCGATTGAATCAATGAATAAAGGCTAAAAGACAAAGCTCAAAGAATGATCGAAGTACTTTGGACCATTAGACGATCATTGAATAAAGTGATGAATTTAAGGAGAAAAGATGGAATTTTCTTGCTTAAGAACCTAGCATCTCATCATAATACAAGCTAAAACCACTTATGAGTCATATGAGATAGCAGTCTATAAAGAGAATAAGATCTTATTCTGCTTTGACCTTCAAAATAGTACTTATGACTGAGTTGGGACAATAACCTATGGGAACGATTCATTAGAAGATGAGGCATTAGCATATTGACTCGTCGCCTTCTTCCTTCTTAGTCCAATCTCTTGAATGGAACTTTTTTTGAAGATTCCTAAATAGGAGATGAATAAAGTAGGTAAGCTCTTCTTTCATTTCTTTAGGTTACTCGCGCTTAGGCCCTTGTTCATCTCAACTCCTACGGAGCCTCCGAAGAAGCAAAGAATTTGCGAAAAAAAGAAATCCAAGAAATGTAAGCTAGTGTATTGATTTTTTTTAGAAACCAAGAAATCTAATGTGTCCAAGTTCTTTATTTCAAGAATAAGTTGGATTTTAGCTTCAATCTTTTCTTTTTTTCAAATTCTTTTTTTTTCTCAAAAAGCCGCAAAGTCTCATCTTTTGTCTTGGCCGAAGTGACAATAGTCTCATTGAAACTTAGAGTCTTAGATAAGATCTCAAAATAGTCTGTTAGTTCTAAGAAGAATTCAAAAAACTCCATTTCCATCGAGAATTGAATGGAGTTTTCCTGTATTTCGGTCGAAGAATTTAAGAAAGACATTACTACTCCTATAATGACTTTGAAAGAAAAATTAGACATTTCATGCCCTCAGAGAGTGCTTTCTCGTGCTACATCACTAACATATCCTGTCTTTATTTGACTCCAAAAATTGATTGGATCGAAAGGACTTTCCTATCGAACCCCTTGTTTGTATCAATTTCTAACCGCGCAAAATCTCCAAAGCCAATTTTCCATTTTTTCTTCTAAATTCATAGGGTTCCTTTGGCATGACTCTTATTGAAGACGATCCAGGAACTTTCATAACTTTGGTAATTCTGTTTGAGCAATGGATCCTGACGTGATATATCTTCGTAATGAAACTTGAGTTATTGGCTTGGACCCATCCTAAGGGGAATGAGGGCCCCAAGCTTATATACCCTCGAACAGGGAGGTCTAGAATTCCACAGCGATGAATGACCCCAGATAAGGCCAGTTCTAGGAGACAAATAAGGGGATTGAGTACAGAGATGCAATGAAATCCAGTGTGAATCGGGTACTTGCCTTAATTATGAGAGGTTAAACATTCCTTTTACCCAAATTGATCAGAATGAATGCATCTTGCTTTCTCTAGATAGGGCTCAAGAGTGAACATTCTTTCTTGGTGGAAAAAAGACTTTTGGGTTTGGTGGAGAAGTGGCTATAAAAAGGTTTGAAAGGGCCAATGGAATTGATGCGAAATCCTTTTGACTATAGTATAGTCAATGCCCACGAAGCGGGTTAGTGGAATTCAGAGGTCGAACTAGAAACTGAAAGGAGTTGAAAACCAACTAAAGAAACCTATTCAGATCCACTAAGGCAGATGAATGAAGAAAAAAAGGTTCATATGGAAGAAATTAAGCTAGAAGAAAAAAAAACAAAGGTCCAGATAATTCATTCATGGAACAGGTTAATATGTCCTTATCAATGAGATGCTAAAAGAATTTGAGAACTTCTCTCCTTTCTTTTTTGAAAATTTATGTTATTCTGAATGAAACGAAGAGTAACTAAAGAAAATGAGTCCAATGATTGAAATGAATTGCAATCATCAGTCACGTGTCCACACCTTTCTCCCAAAAATCTAATCGTCGCCGTCTTATATTGAATGGAAACCCCCGGTCAAGTAAAGCGCTTCTTGCCTGTACAACTATAAGGAGCATAGATCTAGCAAGGCATTCTAGGCACAGTGGTATTGGATGCATCATTAGGTTGTGTCAAGTCAAATCAGCTCCTTTTGTTTCGTTGTAGAAAAGAGATCCCTTCCCCCGCTTTCAAAAATGATGAATATTCAATCTGTAGGTCTGTAGGTACTATGGATCCTCTGACTCCCAATCGGCTTGCCTTTTCAGGTCTCATCGATCTTGCCTATAGGTTGTGATATGCCTTGAGATGGCCTTCTCCTATCCCCTTGTCAGTGGGGAATTCGCTCTCGAGTCTTCACTCTGCTACGTCTGACTCGTCCTCTAGGCACCTTTAGAAGGTAGGGAGTGTGACAACGTACATGCTTCCCTTTGGTCTACAGGGCCTTCTCATCATGTGCAGGGTTTGGTGGCCCAAAATTAACTTGGTTTCGCCAAAAGGCCTCATCTCGTTAAGCCTGGCTCACGAGGCATCCTTTCTCGCAGTAGGGTTTCAAACCTCGCTCTTGTGACGTGCTATCTTTCCCCTCTTCATTCCCAAGTCAAGGGTCAGTACCATGCATCAGTCTGTGGATCGCGATCTCATGCACTAATCCCTACAGGTGCCCGTAGTAGGTCGATCGCCCTACCTAAACCAATCATCATATCAGTCCTTAAGCCCCACTGCTGGAAAGGCTCGACTTCAAAACCGTACGTTAAGGTTCTACCTCATACGACTCCTCTAGGAATGGGGTAGGGCAACCCCAGGCTTGTGCATTTAAGGTTGTTATACTACATTCAAAACAATAAAAGAAGGAAGAATTGTAAGGACGATTTGATTTAGGACCCCCAACCATAAAAGCAACATTTTCGTGGAATAGATGATCCTATGCAAACAAGAGCGAGAATAGAACCTTGCCTTCCCTCCTTTCAATTTCAAAAGAAAAAAGTGGACAATAGACTTCTAATTAATCTAAAAAATTGCATCAGTGAGGAGCCTTCAAGATCTCCCAAACGTAATAGGACCGATGTCCTTGTTTGTGAAGATCTTTTAGGAAATCAAGTAAAAAAGAAATTTTCTCCTTGTCTCATTCTTGTTCATTCAACTCGTCCTCAAATGAGTCCAGCTTCTTATAGTGCATTTCCAACTAATAGACAAAGCAACTTTTGGGATCACAGGTTTCGTTTGATATAAGGTTGGCCTTGTTCTCTATAATTTGAAGAAATAGAGAATAACATACGTGTTTGAGTTCTCAAATCTCCAGATCACGTTTGAAGAACTCTATGAACCAATTGTAGTCCTTTTGTGTTGTAAAAGAATCCAAATGTTGTTTCAAAGATTCTCACCAGAAGACCCCTAACTCCTTTCCTAGGAGAAAAATACAATTCTCCCTCTCTAATCTTCGGATTTGATTAAAAATGGAGGTTTTCTTCACCGTATTTGAAGTCATGGGCCGAGGTTTCGAGAGGACTTGAAGGACAAAGGAATCCTCCAAAGAATAAGATTAATTCTCCAAAGAATTAGAGAAAATAATTAGAGAAAAAAGTGATCATAAAGCTGGTGCAAATAGTAGAAAAAAGAGTATGAAATTGAAAACGTAGAAAGTAGAGGCAAATTAAAATCAAAGAGAAGGCTTAATAGAGGATCCAAAAAAAAGATTTTTCCTCTTTTTCGTTTTCAAAAAGATCCTTTTCTAATACTCAGAAATAGGATCATACTCAAAAGTATGAAAAAGAGGGGTATGAGAACCGCCCAACCTATCCCTCTTCTGATTTGTTCTCTATCTTTTGCTCCGATAGAAAAATGAAAATGATAATAGGAGGCAGAATTCGAACAAGAAAAAAAACAGAGGTTCAAAGCAAAGCATTTGAATTTAGTGGAGTTGATTTTCCTTTGGTTTAATATGGTATCAATAGCTATAGCAGTTTTTATAGTTTGTTACTCCTTGATTATCAATTCTCGTCGACCCCTACCTATAGGAACTAGGCTATCCACCGTTTTTAACCCTGTTTTCATAGGCTCGTACACTTATTTGCCTTCAATTATCCTAAGGGCTTTCACTTTGATACGTCTTCACTCGTGATCGTTGAAAGCCCCTCTTCCATCAATGGGTGCTTCCAAGGCACCGACCATACGCTCGAGCATAACCTTTCTTGCTGAAATATCCATAATTGATCCAATGCGCTTGACAAGATCTCCTTCTTTAATAGTGATATCACTACCAAAGACAACAATCCCTATATTCTCATTCTCAAGATTTAAGGCTATTTCTTTTGTCACCGTTGACAAATTCTACCATTTCCTTAGCTTGAATCTTCTTCAATCCATAAACTCACGCAATTCCATCTCATATAGATAGGACTCGACCCATTTCATCCACTTTCAAAGACGTTTTGAAGTTCGTAATTCTACCTTTTAAGAAATTTAGTTTTGGTTTGGGAGAGAATTCCACTGTGACATTTAAAAGAAAATGGGCATCCAGGGAGAAATACCACAGGCTCGTAGATCTGAGCCACAAGAGAAGCCACTACCTTCTAAACGTCTTACCGAGAGCAAGATGTGATAAGAGACGCGACTAAGAAGGAGAGGCTTAATCTAATATGAGAGTCTCAAATTCTTTTCGAATTCCACTATGATAAGAATTCCACTCATTCAATGCTTAAGGACGGACGTAGGATAGCTTTCCTTCGTTTCATTTTGCTCTTTCTTCCTTTCAATGAAAATTGTAGAGCCATAATTGGAGTGGATTCGAAATGAACAAGTTCGACGGGTCAGAATGACCTCTTTGATCCATATGAATCTGTGGATAGGTGGGACTCATGAATTCCAAAACTTCTGGAGAAAAGTAGTCTTGTCTTCTTTTTCTTCTTCTGATTCCTTAAACCTTCTACTTCTATTATTGGACCTCTTGATTCCAGCACTTAGTAAGCTAGGCCAAGGCCCCTTATATAGGATGGAGCTTCAAAGCAGACATGATTATTAGAGAGAAAGGGATTTTAAACTAGCAGCTAAATTCAATCTTTGAGAGCCCATAACATAAGAAAGTCATGGAGTGCATAAGCCTCGTTAAAGATAGGAGCTACTATCTTGTTGTATTCGAATGAGCAAGTAGAGGGAGACAACTAAAGAGGTAGCGAGACTGACTGCAATTGCAAAAATAGGTTGACTTTCTTTCATTTTGGTTATGGTGAAAGTGTAAGTCCTTTTGTTTGGTACAAGATCACTAAACACCTCGTGATGCTTACACCTCTCACTTATCAAAGTGATGTTCAAAAACCTCGTCCAAAACATTGTATAAAGAAGGATTTCCCACAGCGCAACAGTTCTTCTATACCAACTTAGCTGACCTGTGCTGCTATTGGCATCGAAATCAATACACCATAAGTTGGCCCAACCCAATCCTCTCGTACTAGGGTTGGCTTCTCGCAGTTCTCCCTTTCACATCGATGGTAGATAGGAACTGAACTGTCTCACGATGTTCTAAACCCAACTCATGTATCACTTTCATCGGCGAACAACTTAACCCTTGGGACCTTCTTCAACCCTAACATGTGATGAGTCGACATCAATGTGCCAAATGACTCCATCAATAAGAGCTCTTAGGAGTCATCAGCCTGTTATCCCCGACGTACCGTACCTTTGATCCGTTGGCCGAGAACCCTTCCACACGGAACTGGATCACTATGGCCAACTCACGTCTCTGAAAGTCGTTTCTCAATATTCTTCGAACACAGTCTTTGAGTTCCATTCTGAGTTGCACTCCTTGAAATTAAAAGGATAAAAACTCTTACCTTATCAGTCGAGCGTTTTAAATTAAACCAATGAGGACTAGCGTAATTAGTCTTCTCCTTTCAGTTCAGACCTTTGTTTCTAGTCTCTTTCTTTTGGAGTCAGATCCGAACTTCATGCTTGAAGGGAAGGGTTAGGACCTAACCTGCTCTTTGAGAATTGCTTCTCCGTTCAAGGGCTCACCTTCGCTTTTGTTATTATGCTATTGCATAGTGGGTAGATAGGAGCCAATACGGGATACTTTCCCTAGTCACTTTGATATCACCCTTGCTTTAGTTGGAATTTCCTTTTAGCCAATTGCTACTCTAATCTAAGGTAAGCAAGAGGAGAGGTTCTAGGCCAAGTGAGTTCTGAGGCAAGGAGATGTCATACCGATCCCGCAGTCAGAAGGTTGATCATGGAAGGATGATTCAACTCTTTGAAAAGCATCCTATGCAATGGTATATAACTTTCTAAAATAGAGGTTTGAGGGGCATCTGCCAATCTCCCTATTCAAATGTATAGGTTGACTAAGGAGAAATTGATGGAGAGTTCTGAGTACGAGATGTACTAATTTGATTATGGAATGTTGAATTGCCCTTTCTATTTCTTTTATTAAAGCTTTGTTCATCTTGTCTTCAGTAGGTGCGTAAGGTGGTCATAAGAAAGAGCCATCGCTACTTCCTGTCTATATCTGTCTCCTTCAATCCCCTTGGGATTCTGCTTATTCTCGAATCATTCCATTCCCTCCTTTAATAGGAAAATGAATAAGGAAGGAAGATATGAAATTTGGTCTAACTCGATCTTCCTTTCTTTAGCATTCATTAAGAAGGTCATTCTACTCATAAAAAAGAAAGTAGATAGAAGGACCTTACGCTCTATGATCGATTGAGAGGACTAAGGTGTAACCCAAAACGATAAAAAAGATGGTCAATGTGCTTCCAACGAGTGGTGAATGCTCGTCCGGTGTTAGAAACCACGGAAAATGCACTTCAAGCGAAGGAAACTTTCAAGGCTCAAGAACTTCTGGTGTGCGTCTCAAGAAAATGCGAACGAGAATGCCCTAGACTCACTTTTTTTATCTCGAGGAAAAAAGTGGTCCTTCAACAATTTCTATGTTTTGTATTGGTCAAAAGTGTTTGGAGCTTTGGGACTCATACTCCAAGGACTTCAGGCTCATTCCAGTAATCACCCCTCACACATTTTCCCAAAGTATAGATCGTGAAGCGAGCTCATTGGAGGGAGAACTAAGGTGCAACCTGAAACAATCAAAAAGATGGATAATGCTCATCTAGCGAGCAGTGAACGTTTGTTTGGTATCAGAAACCACTGAAAATGCATTTCAACGAAGGAAGTTGGCTAAGCACAAGAACTTCTGATGTTCGTCCCATGAAAATGCGAATGAGAATGCCCTGGACTCAGTTTTCTATCTCAGGGTAAAAAGCAGCCCTTCAACGGTTTCTTTGTTTTAAATTGGTCATAAGTGTTTCAAGCTTCGAAACTCATACTCCAAGGACTTCAGGCTTTCTTGCTGGCATCGTCCCTCACACATTTTTCCATAGTATAGGTCAGAAAGCGAGCTCTTTGAGGGAGAACTAAGGTACAACCCAAAACGATCAAAAAGATGGTCAATGCTCTTCAATCGAGTGGCGAACGCTCGTCTAATGTCAGAAACCACTAAAAATGCATTTCAGCGAAGAAAACGGGCTGAGCTCAAGAACTTCTAGTGTTTGTTCCAAGAAAATATGAATGAGAATTCCTTAGACTCAGTTTTTCAATCTCAGGGTAAAAAGGAGTTCTTCAATGGTTTCTCTTTTTTGTATTTCTAAAGTGTTTCGAGCTTCAAGACTCATACTCTGAGGACTTCAATCTACACTCCTGGCATCATCCCTCACACACTTTCTCAAACTATAGGTCAGGAAGCGAGCTCAATGGAGGGAGAACTAAGGTGCAACCAAAACGATAAAAAATATGACCAATGCTCTTCCAACAAGTGGCGAACGCTCGTCCGGTGTTAGAAACCACTAAAAATGATTTCAACGAAGGAAACGGGAAAGCTCAAGAACTTCTAGTGTTCGTTTCAAGAAAATGTGAAAGAGAATGCACCAGACTCAGTTTTTCTAACCGGGGTAAAAAAGATCCTTCAACAGTTTCTTTGTTTTGTATTGGACATAAGTGTTTCATTTTCGAGACTCAAACTCCAAGGACTTTATTCTACATTCTTGGCATCGTTCCTCACACATTTTCTCAAAGTATAGGTCGAAAAGTGAGATCATTGGGGGGAGAACTAAGGTGCAATCCAAAATGATCAAACAGATGGCCAATGCTCTTCCAACAAGTGGCGAACATTCGTTCGGTGTCAAAAACCATTGAAAATGCATTTCAGTGAAGGAAACGAGCTTAGCTAAAGAACTTATGGTGTTTTGAGCTTCGGTACTCATACTCTGAGGACTTTAGTCTACATTTTTGGCATCGTCCCTCACATATTTTCCCAAAGTAGAGGTCGAAAAATGAGATTGTTTAATGGAGAACGAAGGTGCAACACGAAACGATTGAAAAGATGACCAATGTTCTTCCCACGAATGGCAAATGTCAGAAACCACTGAAAATGTACTTCCAGTGAAGGAAATGGGCTAAGCTCAAGAACATCTAGTGTTCGATCCAAGAGAATGCAAACGAGAATGCCCCGGACTAAGTTTTTCTATCTCGGGGTAAAAAGCGGTGCTTCAAAGGTTTCTTTGTTTTGTAATGGTCATAAGTGTTTCGAGCTTCATGACTCACACTCCGAGGACTTCAGTTTACATTTCTGGCATCGTCCTTCATAATTTTTACCAAAGTATAGGTCGAAAAGCGAGCTCGTTGGTGGGAGAACTAAGGTGCAACTCGAAACGATCGAAAGATGGCCAATGCTCTTCCAACGAGTGGCCAACACTCGTTCGATGTCATAAACAACTGAAAATGCATTTCAGGAAAGGCAACCGGGCTAAGCTCAAGAACTTCTGATGTTCATTTCAAGAAAATGCAAACGAGAATGCCTCAAACTCAGTTTCTCTATCTCAAGATAAAAAGCAGTCTTTCGACAGTTTTTTTATTTTGTATTGGTCTTAAGTATTTCGAGCTTCGGGACTCATACTCAGAGGACTTCAGTCTACATTTCTGGCATCAACCCTTACACATTTTCTCAAAGTATGGGTCGGAAAGCAAGATCGTTGGAGGAAGAACTAAGGTGCAATCGAAACCATCGACTAGATGGCCAATGCTCTTTCAATGAGTCGCGAACACTCGTCCGGTGTCAGAAACAACTAAAAATGCATTTCAGCGAAGGAAACAGGCTAAGCTCAAGAACTTCTAGTGTTCATCCGAAGAAAATGTGAATGAGAATGCCTCAAACTCAGTTTTTCTTTCTACATGTAAAAAGCGATTGCTCAATGATTTCTTTGTATTGTATTAGTCATAAGTGTTTCGAGCTTCCGGACATATACTCTGAGGACTTCCTTCAACATTCCTGACACCATCCCTCACATATTTTCTCAAAGTATAGGTCGGGAAGCAAGATCGTTAGGGGGAGAACTAAGGTGCAACCCAAAATAATAGAACAGATGGCCAATGCTCTACCAACGAGTGGTGAACACTCGTCAAGTGCCAGAAACCACAGAAAATGCATTTCAACGAAGGAAACAGGCTAAGCTCAAGAACTTTTGGTGTTCGTTCCAAGAAAATGCGAATGAGAATGCCCCGGACTTAGTTTTTTATCTTAGGGTAATAAGCGGTCCTTCAACGATTTTTTTATTCTATATTGGTCATAAGTGTTTCAAGCTTTGGGACTCATACTCCGAGGACATCAATCTACATTTTTGGCATCGTCTGTCACACATTTTCACAAAGTAGGTCAGGAAGCGAGCTCGTTGGAGTTATAACTAAGTTGCAACCTGAAACGATCGAAAGGATGGCCAATGTTATTTTAACGAGTGGCGAATGCTCGTTCAGTGTCAGAAATTATTGGAAATGCATTTTTGCGAAGGAAACGGGCTGAGCTCAAGAACTTCTAGTGGTCGTTTCAAGAAAATGCGAACGAGAATGCCCCTAACTCAGTTTTTCTATCACGGGGGAAAATGCGGTCATTCGACGGTTTCTCTGTTTTGTATTTTTCATAATTGTTTTGAGCTTTAGGACTCATACTCCGAGGACTTCAGTCTACATTCCTGACATTGTCCCTCACACATTTTCCCAATGTATATGTCGGAAGTGACCTCTTGGAGGGAGAACTAAGGTGGAACCAAAACAATCGAAAAGATTGCCAATGCTCTTCCAACTAGTGGCGAACGCTTTTTCGGTGTTAGAAACTACTGAAAATGCATTTCAGCGAAGGAAACGAGCTAAGCTCAAGAACTTTTGGGGTTTGTTTTAAGAGAATACGAACGAGAATGCCCCAAACTCAGGGTTCGTAGTACAATGAGGCAAGATTGGCATTTCATATCAAATGCCAATGGAAAAGAGTATGGAACTCTCATATCAAATCATGTGAAGGGTTCGTAGTACAATGAGGCGAGATTGGCATTTCATCTTTTCTCATTCCTACAATGTCGAATTAGAATTATGAAATTCTCAAACTGATGGACCTGACTTATCATTCCTACAAGCTCGAATTTTAATCCTAAACAATTAACTACGTACTGCTTCCCGAAAGAAATAGAGAGTCAATCTCATTTTATAATTCCCATTAAGGGTTCTGACTTGAGTTCATTGACTAGAGGAAGGAACAAAGAAATTAGCATTTCGGGTCCAATGAGCTCTCCATTAGTGTCGTTAAATTAGGCTGGAGAGAGGGGTCAGGATCAATATAGAAAATGAGATGGGATATTTGGATCTTCTATGATTCAAACTTGAATTCTAGTTTGTTTTAGTAGTCAATCAATCTAGGAACAGCAGGCTATTAACATAATGGAATTGAAAAAAGTAGAACCATAGATTCATTGAACTAGAAGGCTTGGATAAGAGTTCAGTATTCCTAACAAAGAAAATATAGAGAAATCATATACCCTTTTCCATTTCATTTGGCTATATCCTAGACTAACTAGGACTTTCCTTCTTCTACTTTTTATTAAATGAGTACTTTGTATTAGCTATTTACAAGTCCACCACATCCTCCTCTATATTCAGAATCTCCGGACCAAAGCAATAAGAATAGGAAGATCATCCCACAAGATCTTCTTCATCCCTCTCTTTGTCCAACTCATTTATCAACTAGGTTTTAGATTTTGTGCATGATAAGATAGGATGAGGTAGTCGAGAATTTCTACAACAACTATCTGTTTGTGTCAGCATCTTGGAGAACTACCATATAGATTTTAGCTTTAGCTTATAAGCGGATAAGACTAAAGCCTTTACCAGTTTCAGGACTTACAACCATGCCTCCGACCTAATTGAATAACTGATGCTTTCTATCCTTACGAACCAGCCATGGCATATTTTCCTTCTCAGAGCAAAACCTGGTTCACTTCTTGTAAAAAGAGAGATCTTTATAGGCTTAGTACAGAGGCAATCAATGAAGAATGAAAAAAAAAAGGTCCATATAGGTTGGAATTCGTTGCAGTTAAAGAATTCATTCTTGTTGCTTTATTATATGTGCCTTGATTCCTCTTTCTTTATCTAACCTACCTCACTCAAGACTGACCTCAACCCTAAAGCCCTTTGCTTATTGCATATGTGAGACTTTGAACTTCAGCCAAATTGAGGTATGGTATTTTTCTACCAAGAAAGGCTAGCAACTTTGTCGAGTAGCTTAATTCATCACTAGGGATTGGCAATAGGGGAAAGAATGCAACTACTTCTTCTATTTCTCTAATAAGAAGCAAAGATAGTCTTATTCATTCTTAAGCCCTATGAGCCTAGAAGGCATCAGAGCCATATCCACCCTGGATACTGACCTCCAGCAAAGAGAACTAGTTCCCGAGGTCAATAAGAGATTCGCTTTCTTCTTAGAATGATCTAACCTACTCCAACAAGCTCTCTTTCGATGGCATAATGGAGATCTGAATTATGGTAATGTCAAGGTAGAAGCCCGTATGGCACTTTTTATTTAAAACAGAGGACCAATTTCAGCCTAGTGGGATCTCTTTCCACAGTCAAAGATTGCAAGAAAGGAATTTCTGAACTTTGTATCGATGGGAACATATGAGATTGATGCGCCATTTGTAGTTCAAAAAAATCCTCAAATCTCTCGATCTCGATGTACTCAGTTTCAGTGGCTTTTTAGAAAGTCTAACTCCCCTTTTCATAGAATTCTTGCTTCAGCACTCAATGGTGATGATTAGCATAGCACATTGATAAACTGACTCTTTCTTGCTTCACGAAAGCCAACAGTCGTGGTGGAGTGACACTTGACTATGGACAAGAGATTGAATAAGCTCCTTCGAAGTCTGACATCCTATTTTCCATAAGAGGAGGAGACATTGAAAGGAGTAGGAGACTAACTGCCTAGCTTGCTCAGAACCTGAAGATCACATTCTTTTTCTCTTGTACCCGTCTTACTTCCTAACTCAATTCACTTGAACCAAGATGGTACCCCTTACCCACAAGATCCACTGTACACAACCCCTCATACTAGGCATTCGCACCTAACCTAATTGACCAATTCAGCCTTTTTTCTTGAAATTTGATGACTAAGTTGAAATGACTTTGTCTACTCCATGTCATAGTTGTTTTGGAACTCCCTCCTCCACTTCTTCTTAGTCTAGCTTTCGAAGAGCCGGCTAAGGCTTGAGGGTAGCTATAGCTATACCTGTTGGAATTTATGTTCTAAAGCTCGTAGTTTGTAGTTAAAACTATATTTATCTAATAAAGTGTTTATTGAGGATTTATTAGTGAAAATAGAATACTATAATCTTGAATCCAATAAATTAAGGTCTAGAGGTTATCTACTGTAGACTTGAAGTTTATGTAGAGACATAAACTTGGATCAAGTTCGAGTATATATCCCAAACAGTCTATAGTGAATGAATAAGGTTGGACGTCTTATTTTGGAAACACTATGGATGTGGTCTGCTCTGTAGTTTAGTTCAAACGGTGTGATCTAGAATCATTCATGTAGAGAGATGGAAGTGGGGGCATCCTATGTAAAGAGTTTACATAAGACTGAAACCATGAAATAGTCACTTTTAAGTTATAACACCTTTCACTATATAAACTGACTATTTCGTTTATGTTGACCTAGGTGACTTAATCTTAATCCTAAGCTAACTATGAACTTCTCTTTAAACGGTATTATCCTTAGATCTGCATAGGTAAGGGCCACTCAATTGTCGATGGCCCAACAAGCCTTCCATTTCAAGGGTAAGACTGTGTGGATGGCTAGGGACATAGGGTGCAAGATGGAATTTACTCCTACCCGCTTTAGGGTTAGTAAATAGGTTGTTCCCTTAAGGACTGAATCTAATTCTTGAACAAGGGATCCCGCCCTCTCATTGGCCCTAAAGGGATTTGGTTTATAGGTTGGACCTTAAACTAAATGTTTAATAATGGATCAGTGGGGCTTAAGGAACAAGATGTAGTCTCGTGGGTAAAACGATATTTTGACCCAGCCGAGGTTATGAACAACCTATAAAGAATTAACTTACTGATCATGGTTATATAAAATGGACACAAATATATCTATAGCGAGGGGAGTGCAACTACGGGACTTTAGTGAAATTACCCGTTAGTTAA